>NC_047651.1:9055392-9113346 GCF_902201215.1 Prunus dulcis
ACAATCACAGCGGAAGCCATTTCCTCTTCTTCTCCGGCGCTGTTTATTCTCTCTCTCTCTCTCTCTCTCTCTCTCTCTCTCTCTCTCTCTCTCTCTCTCTAACTTAATTTCTAGTTCTGCATTTGTTGTTTTAATTTTATGCTTTTAACATGTCAGACCAATACTTCACTCTGTAAGATTACTACTTAATATCTAGATAGAAGAGCATATATATATATATATTATTTCTTTATCAATCATTGATAGAGTTGTATGACTATTCCGTCTTTTTATTCTTTTTCAGCTATCATTCTCATTTATATACTTGTTCTTGTCCTTATTCTTATTCACACTCACACTTCCAAGCACTACTGCATAACGTCTTATGTTGGTTACAATTATCTTCTTGACTTGTTAGCTATGAATTACATGCTTCAAGAACATAACTTACAATCCATTCAAGTTTTCTTGTTTTATGTTTTGAAAGGAGCTTTTAGGGTTCAATTATGTGGTTCAACTGAGAGATTTGAACTGAAATGTCCCAATTGTAAATCCTTCTACTCCAAATTAAAGAGAAAAAGAAAAGTATGAACCAATTGGACAGAATATACTTGCACATACTCCCTCCTTGAATGAGTTTCAGTAAGAAAGCTAGTGTAGCCAATTGGACAGAATTTACTTGCACATACTCCCTCCTTTGATGTAGTTTCGAAGTGCATCACCTTATGATACCTCTTCATGTTTTCAATTAGTATTGCCTTGTGACATGCCAATTTTCTTCAATGATTATATACAGGGAGCAGAGTGGCCAATTCTTTCCTTTCATAATTCAACATCTTGTTCTGGGCACATGGTAGAAGATGCCTTCTTGTAAACAGACTTTTTGTATTTGGTCAGGCTTGCAATGCTCTATTTTGTGGATTTTAAGATTGTATTAGGCTTACTTGTGAGCTGCAAAATGCCTTGTACCAAAGTTTATGTATAAAATGTGTGCTAAATCTTGTGTGTGGAGTACAAGATTGAAGGTCTTCCTGGAAAAGCAATCACAAGCATTTTCTCTTTTCAATTTGTAGAAATGTTCAAGTTCTTGCCCATTACTTGCACATATATAGTGTTGTGTACCATAAAGGCTCCATCTTATGCAATTCCATCAAGGCCTGCAGGCCAATCACTGCTTTCTCTTGGATATTACAAACATTTGTAGAGCCATAATGAAAACTTGGTAGGCAAACACAAATACGTGCATTGACCATTTGCTTAAACTTGATAGGCTAGCAAGAGCTTGTAGCTCAAGTGGTTAAGAGTATCTATCCTTACACTTGAGGTCCTAGATGTGATTGCCCCCTCCCAATATCGCTTGTAACCAAAAACAAGCAAAAAAACGTGATAGGCCAAACCCAGATGAACCTGGTTTTCATAAACTTGTTTGTCAGCTTGATAGTGGCTTATTAGAGTCCAAATTGGTTGGGAAAGTAATGTCCACTAGTTTTAGCAGATACCCTTTGGGACAATGTTGAACAGAGCACTTCACTTGATTGTTAATGACTAGGGCCCCAAGGGTATGTTCTTGGTATGTTACCTTAGGCCTAAAATAACCCTTTTGTTGTGATGAACTTTGAAGGGTGACCAAGAATGTACAAAATTTTGTTCATTAAGCCATAGTGTAAGCTGAGAATGAAGAAGGTGGAAAAATAAGGCACAAATGGGAAGATATCTTGCATTCTTCTTATTTTTAACAGACTTTTATATATACAACGTAAACCAGAAAATAATTATATAAAATAATGAAATTCCAAAACTCTTTTGGATCTGAAAGTCTAAACGTTTTCATTTCTTCAGTTTTCCTCTCACTCTTTGGTTCTCCATCAATTTATTTTTCATCATTCTCTCATCTCATCCCTCCTTTACATGTATGCAATCATTGTATATTAAATGAGGAGAAGTGAGGAGAGGAGTAGAGCTGGGTTCAGGGTTGGTGACAAAGAAAATGAAATCAATCAATGATGGAGATAGATGTCCAAAGAAAAATATTTTGATGAAGTAGAGAAATTGTATTTTTGGGAAGAGTTGAGTGTCTAGAGAATGGTGAGAATAAAAATAGAAACCCATTGAAACACCGAGTGTAAACAGAATTCTTGGTAATATGAAATTTTTCTTTCACATTCAAGCAGTCAAATCACATGAAAAGTTTATGAAGGAACTATGTTGTAACTACTCTTAACCACTTGAGCTATACGTGTCAAGTTAGATCTTCAATAATGTAGTAACACACTCTTCGATAATGCCTCACAATGTTAGATCTTTCATAGTGAAAATTAAATTGAAGAGTGAGAAAGTGATTTCTAAGAGCAACTCCACCGCTCTACACAAAACCGGGCAAAAGGCTGCCCTTGCAAGCCCAACACCCTCCAGCGCGCAAGATTGAGCCCGGGCAATCAGTGGGACCCACCAACCTGGGCAAGCCCAAAGGCAATTCTCGCATGGGCTTCAGCCCGAGGGCGGTGACATAAGCGCACGGAAATTCAAATTTTTTTTACCGTTGGCGCGTGAATTACACACGCCAACAGTAAAAAAATTTGACTTCCGCGCGCTGACGTCACCATGACGTCTGCCCTGACAGACTCCAACGGCCATTTGACACGTGTCGCAACTGGGCTTCTCCAATGGGTTTTTTTCCAGAAATCCGACGGTCTTTGTTTTTTTGGCTAAAAAAATTCATAAAAATTTTGAAATTTTTTTTTAAAAATACCAAAAAATTCTGTATTTTTTCCCTATAAATACCTAACCATTTTATTTAGTTTCCACACTAAATCTTCATACAATTTCTTCTCCATCCAATATTTTTTACTCTCCACTCACATTATTCACTTCCCACACCAATTCTCCATACAAACTCTTCTCCTTCCAATATTTTTTACTCTCCACTCACATTTTTCTACTCCTTTCCATTTGTATATATAAAAAAAAAAAAACAAATGGCATCTTCTGTCGAAACTGGAGGCTCGTGATCAACTCAGGAAGATATTGCATTGTGTCAGTCTTAGGTGAACGTTAGTCATGACCCTATCACGGGCAATGAGATGAAGTTCCATCATATGTGGAGCAAAATTCATGGAGAATTTTGTCAAAGATCGGGTTCCATTCGGACCGAAATGGCCTTGTCTAGTAGATGAAAACTTCTAAATAAAGAGTTAGGGAAATGGAGAAATGCCTTGACAAAAACAAGGGAGAACATTCGAAGCGGTCAAAATCTATCCGATGAGGTAAAATATTTATAATTTTCATTTTAATAAATTTAATGTAATTTTTTTTATTGCATATTCTATGTCTTTTTGTTGCATAATCTTTTTTTTTCTTTTTGCATTTCCAATTTGTCTATATTTTCTTGCATAATCAATTTCATTCTTGCATTTCAAAATAGTTTATATTTTCTTGCATAATAATTTTTTTTCTTGCACTTCCAATCATTTATTTTTAATAGATCATACAAGCACAAATGTGGTTCGGTGCCATGGGGCAAGGCAAAAAAGTTTCGTGCATTTCCAATGTTGGGAAGTTGTGAAGGATTGTTCAAGATTCAAAATTATTCCCACCGGTCCAACGGTTGTGTTGAATGAGACGCCGCTTCACGATTCAGCATCAACCCATTCGCCATTGGACTCCCCAATGGAAACGGAGTCACCACTCCCATGTCTGCTAAGACCTATTGGGAAAAAGGCGGCAAAGGCCAAGAGAGGGGGCACTTCAAACAATGAATGTATACAATTATTGGAGCAAATAGCTAAGAACACCTCACTAAGAATTGAGAGAGACTTGAAAAGAGATGAAGTGGACAAGGCACGAGAGGAAGCATTTGTAATTCAACAGCAGCAGGCACAAGACAAAGACATGGATGATAGAGAGATGAAAATCATGGCCATGGATATGAGCCATATGTCTCCTGAAACAAAGGCCTATTGGAAGCATAGACGAAGGGATGTGATGAGAAGAAAACTTTTCCATGACGACGGACCTAGCAATACGGATTGGTTAAATGATGAAAACCATTAGGTTTTATTGAAACACCTTTGCCATATGTTGTATTGTTGTATTGTTGTATTATCCTTTAATTTATTGTATTGTTTCCTTTTCATTAAATAAAAAAAGTATTAAATAATATGACTATTTATTAAAAACATTTGAGCATCAAAACAAAGATTAATTAAAAACAAACCTTAATTTATTGCAAACAACACACAAAATAAATCATACATAAAAGCATAATAATAATAAAAAAGATAGAGATGATGTAGTTTTATAGAGGGATTCAGAAGATAGAAATGACACGTTGCACAATTTTAGAGGATGAAAGTCTTATCTGAAATATGAGATTATAATTTTTTAAAAATATTTGAAAATCTTATCTAACAGAGATAACACTTGGCACAATTTTAGAGGGTGAAAATCTTATATGAAATATGAGATTATAATTTTTTTTAAATATCTGAAAATCTTATCTGACATGGGACACGTGGCACAATTTTAGAGGGTGAAAATGTTATCTGAAATATGAGATTATAATTTTTTTTAAATGAATATCTGAAAATTTTATCTGGAATAAGACATGTGGCAACCAAGATTCTCATCCGAAAATCTTTTCTGAAAAATAATGGACACGTGACAATAAAAAATATTATCCGAAAATTTAATTACAAAAGATTATCAAAATTAATAGTTTAAAGTATAAAAAAAATAGGAAATAAAGTACAATGAATAGTATTTGCCTTAGACTTGCCTTAGACTTAGCCCTCATGGGTGGAACCACAAATGGCAAGGCTGCCACTATTAATGTAAATAGTGGCAGCCCTTGCTTGCCATTGCCTTAGACTTAGCCCTTATGGGTGGAGTTGCTCTAAATAGCTAACATCAAAAGACCCTTAAAGGTATGTGATCATTCTCAATATGGACCCCCCATATTTCAATTTCATTATTTTACTCCCACGGTTTTCAAATTTGCTCAATTTACTTTCCGTTAAATTCACCATTTGATTAGACATTAACTGCTAACGTGTCTACTGTGAGACACAGCCACTTATCAATCCCCATCCCATCTAACATGTAATTAAACAAAAACTAAATATATAATATTAAAAAAGAAAGAAAAAAAAAAGAGGCATATAGCCTTCCCCATCCCTCTCGCCGACGCACAGTCGCACCACCCGATCCCCCTCCCTTTCTTCGTCCTCTCTCTCTCTCTCTCTCTCTCTCTCTCTCTCTCTCTCTCTCTCTCTCTCTCCGTCCCTTTCTCCCCCATCCCATCTTCTCGGGTTCTCTGATCCCCCCCCTTTGCGATCTACCTCTCCTTCGAGGCTTCTCGAGTCCAGGCCCTGCGATGCCGATCAGACCTAGCTCATCGATCGCTCTCTCCAATTGGGCTCTGTGCTCCTCGAGGCTGCGAATCGTTCTGCGAGAAAACCAGCCTCCAAGCACAACTCTCTCACCTGTACTCTCCCCCCAGACCTCCCTCCAAGCACAATTTGTATATATTTGTTTATACCGTATATTAACGACCAATGACCACCTGACACGTGGACGGAATCGACAACTTGACATTACAGGCCCTTCAGCATGTCCCCTACCGAACCCTATACATCTTGATGCTTTTGCCCTAGGACACGTGTCATGCCCACGACCAGCTCCTACAGTCCCACATCGGAAATATGAACATAATGCACGCCTTCCAAGGCCTATATAAGGAGACCCCTATTCCCAAAAGAGGGGGACATAACTATCAACGGTACGCTATCGCTTGATCTGTAATCTGATATTTACTAAATCCGTACTTACTTAAGCATCGGAGAACCTTCGGCCGGTACCGCACCGGTACCCCAAGGTTTTACCGAAAGTATCCTTTTTGCAGGAACTCGATCTTCCGAAGACTAACTCCCTTCCGAAGACATAATATCACTAAGTTGGGCGAACCACGTGTCAAACCACTTTTTCGCATCAACAATATTGATAGGGATGGGGAGCTGGGAGGAGAGTGGGACGGAGAGAGAGAGTGGGGAACGAAGAGAGGGAGAGTGCTCTGGTGGGGAAGATGCAGGTGCGCCGCTATCACGAACACATTCAGACCACGAGCTGACGCAAGTTGAAATCATGCTTCTCTGTTTTTCTAGTTCTGTAGTCGCCGCTAATCATGCTGCTTTGATTTTCCATTGATGTTTGCTTTGTTACTCTCAAAAAGTTTCCTTCCTTTATTTTTTATTTATTTCGATAATGAAATTTGAAATTTGAATTGTGTGTTGCTTTGTTACTCTGAATAAATCTTCCTTCTTTTTCTTTTTTCTTACAGGAATTGGGTTTTGGTGTTTCACCGACGAGCTGACGCCAGAGAGAGAGGGATGGGGTTGGTGTGGGTGCGAGTGGGGGGCTGAACAAAGGGTGCTGGGTTTGTTGGGCTGAGGAGGGGCTGGGATTTTTTAAGGTATTTTTTTAAATTTGATTTAATTTTATCATTTTATATAAATTGTTTAGGAACTGATTAGTTAGTGGGTGGGTCCCGATTGCCCATATTGAGAATGACCCCAAACGTTTTTTGATGTTAGCTCATTTCTAAATTTGTAGAGTGAGGGAGTGACCACAATTAGGGGTGGGCACTCAAACCAACAAACCGGAAATCCGAGCTGAACCACACCGAACCAAACCGGAAAAAAATAGAGTTGACCGAAAAGTCAAAAACCGAACCGGACCGGTTTGGACCGATTTCGGATCCGGTTCCATGTCTTCAAAAACCGAACCGGGCCGAATCGAACCGGTGAAACTAAAAAAATATATATTTTCAATATATATTTATATTTAATGCTATATTTTTAATTTCACTAAAAAAAACCTAATATTTATCCAAGTTCAATGTCAAAATATCTCTCTTTTCTCACTTTAATATTTATTTTTTTATATGAAATTGAATAATTTGTTAATTTTCAAGTAAAAAAATAATATTTCTGTTGAGAATTGTATTACAAAACAATTTAAAAAAATAATTTTTATAATCCGGTTCAAAACCGAACTAGAACCGAAACCGGTTGAAACCAAACCAAACAGTTTTTGAATTTTTTTAATTAAAACCGAACCGAACCAAACCGCATGAATAGTACCGGATCGGTTCTAATTTGAGGCAAAAACCGGTCCAAACCGAACCGTGCCCACCCCTAACAACAATTTTGATATATTGGTGTCTATTTTTATTGGAGCTGATTTTGTTTGCCTAACCTTACCAACACTCAGGGTAGATTCCTAGTAAATAATATTGCAACTCTTGCGCTATTAGAAATTGTGTGTATAGTTTTGAGAAATAGTACTAGAGAAACTAACTTTTAAAATATATCAACTGTGTGGCAGTGTTTTAATTTTAGAACTTATTTATTCATAACAAATAAGATATTGTCATATATTAGTTGACACTTAAAAGTTGGTGTATCTCTATACTACTGTGGAAAACAACACACAAAATAAGAGGAAGACAAAAGAAAACTAATATTACACAAAATGGGTCATGTAATTTTAATATAAAATTGCTACAAACTCTTGTCAACCCTGGAAAGTTCAGTCCAAGTGGACGAGACATGCTCTCTCTTATTAAAAAGTCAGTATAGTATGAATACCTATTTCATACGATATAGGTTTTTATTTTTTATTTTTTAAAATTTAAAAATTTATTGAAAGGGTTTTTAATTATTTGTATTGGCACTATTAATTTTGCCACAGAATTCTCAGAGGTTTAATAATTTGCTTTTACAAATACCATGATCGTTTTGGGAAATCTCTCTTTCTGGAGGCAGATTCCAGAGCCGTTTAAGGGAAATTCGTAGTCGAGCTACCGATGTTCATGATAAGGAAAAGGGAATCAAGATTACTGAGAAGGATTGGGAAAAGTTGAATGTACAATTGCTTCATACAACAATTTTCCTACTGCTGCTGGATTGGCTTCCTCAGCAGCTGGTTTTGCATGTCTTGGTAACGGATAATACCCTATTTTGGATCATATTATTGTTAATTTGTTATATGATTAGTGCCTTAACTTTGAGAACTCATGACTGTGTTAATAATGTTACTTGGGTACTGGATTAATCATTCTTTGCCAATAGATAGTAGTTAAGCAATGAGCATATCATAGCTAAGCCTCTGTTTCTACTTGCAGTTTTTGCCCTCGCAAAGTTAATGAATGCGAATGAAGATCACAGCCAGCTTTCTGCTCCTGTAATCAATCTGAGATTTTAATAAGCCATCGCAATCTGACTAAGTTTTACAGAATACTTAACACAATAGTAAGTGCTGATATCGACCCTGAAGAACGTCTCCTTGACAGTAGCTTAATTGATTTTGACAGAGCAAGCCTCCTTTATGCCATTGGGAATAATAATGTGTCCAGACGACTACTATGAAACTCATTCCCTGCCTTTTGGGTCGTTGATCACTAGGTTTGCCATGGCGTCTAAGGTGCGAATTGATCCTAGGGATCAGCTTAAATAACTTATGCCACCTATCAACTAGATGATGTTTCATAATGATGAGACAGATGAAACAAGTGAAGAATCTGTTGTTGGATTTACTCCTCCTCCTGCACCTGCTTCGGAGCCAAGTCCTCCACAGCTTAATCAGCCTCCTCTGTCCCAGACGAAAAGCTTTGAGAAGTTTTCTATAAAGCTGAGAAAGCGCATGGCCCGACTTGCCAATGAGGTCGTTAAGCTCACCGGTTGCGTACATTGGGCTTGCTTTAATGTTGAGCTTGCTTTAGTTTATATGTGTTTTTGTCCTTTTCAGCTTTGTTAACCCTGTCTTCAACTTTCATTTCTAATCCATTAATTATCTATGAGTTGTTAGGTTTTTGTTTCCATTTGTTTATTCAGTTGTTCTTCTTTTATACCCTCTCATTGGTTTCTGCTCCTCTGTCTTATGATTTTCCACTTCCACTTATCACTCCCTTGTCATACGCACTTGCAGTACAAGATAAATAGAATCTGAAGTTTGCCTTGTTCTGGATGATAAATAGAATTCTATTTAGTTATATATTTTCAAAGATACAAGTTAAATAAAGACGATGTAGCGAGCACCATAAGCTTCAAAAGAATTTTCCTAGTTCTAGGCTTAAGTATATTTTTTATCTAAAGGACCTCTGAGTTGACTGCAGGAACTGATTCAGCCTAATACTGTAAAAGAATTGTCCCTTGAATATCTTTTTATGTACAGCTGGTAAGAAAATTTTTGGGTTTTTACTGGTGGAAGGAAAGTAATAAACTTGAAGTTAGCAACTAGCACCGAATGCTTCTGTGGTTAGTGATTTCGTATTAAAGAGAAGCTCTGTTTCTGATCATATATGTAAGATTGATTTTGATTGCATTAATTAGTAAAAAAGATAAGCTCTGTTTCAGATCATATATGTATTCTTTTAGTCAACTAATGAGTGTGACTGGAACAGTTTTGAGTGATGAATTTTCCTATTTTCACTAGGGAGCTGCCTTTGAATTTGATATTTTCAGGAGTGATTCGATGCTTTTCTCTCTTTCGAAAACTTAACAAAATTAAATATTCACAATATTCCCCATCTTCTGTATAATAAAAATGAAACTGCTTCTACATGTGATTATGAACTCCAACACATCTTGTGTCCGTGTGGTTGTAATAGTCAGCAGTTAATGCACTTCTTTGCTGCTTTAGTGGATGTTTTTTATGCTTTACTTTCTCTCTGTTATTGTGCTGAAGAAAATATGGAGGTTAAACAAGAAAATGATGAGAATTTTATTCCCAACTCACATACTTCGACACATCTATCAACTTCAATTTCTGGCTTGCATCCAAATAAGTGAAAAAAGATCCATTGGCACAAGCAATTGGTGAGGCGGCAGACTCACAAAAGGATTTTCGGCAAGTCAAATGAACCGCAACTCAGAGGAGAGGATGCACTTGCAGTGGTCTCAAAGATACCGAACCTCAGTAGATTGCAAGTTTTGAAGGCCGTACACATGTTATTGAATACTAATCCAGAAGAGGTCTTTCTACTCAAATATCTTCCTGATGATGAGAAGACAGTGGATAATACTGCTTATTAGTAAATCCTGGGCCAATTATTTCTCAGGGGTTTAAACTTTTGCATAGAGAGTCACTTATCAGCATTTACTCTCTCTCTCTCTCTCTCTCTCTATCTCTCTCATTGATCCAGTATTCTTTTATGCCCTTTTACACACTGAGCTTCTTGACATGTTATGGGCTTTTAATCATGCTTCAAAGACATACTTTAAATCCGTTTATATATCTTCTTTATCTATTTATTTCTCTTGTTTGAGAGGAGGTATTATTTCTCTTGTTCATTATACTAATGTAATTTACATGGAAAGGGGTTTGAACTTCGGTGTAAGGGGTAAGCTCACCGTCTTATCCAATTAGTCTAACCCACATTTGCAGATGTATACAAATACAATGATATAGTCCAAACTATTCTAAATCTAAACTACTATATTACTTTCCTTTTATAGTCAATATATATGACTTTTGCCCTTCAAACTAATTATGTCTTGCGTACAACCCATTATTTTATTTTATTTATAAATAAAACCCAATGATTGGATCCGACTCATCAGTTTACCTAATTAAACTTAAAAATCTGATTTATTGTACTTTTTTTAGATTAAAAATAATAATTATGGATAATTAATGTACCTATACAATCTCGGCAAATTCTTATACCTACAAAATATAGGTAAATTGGTACCCTTTTTTAATTTTATAAATAACATGCCTATTTTTTCATAACTAATGTACCTGTTTATTTTATAGAACTAATTCAATAGCAACGTTTTTTTTTTAATATAGAAATAATGTACCTATTTTCTTATAATTAATGTACCTTTTTTTCTTTAAAAATATTTACGAATTCAGAATCTCGACCCTATTCTGACTGAGAATTGCTCCTCAATCAATCAAATGCATCTCACCACCCAAGCTCTCTTTCTTCACTGGGACCGTGTTTTGTTCTTT
This sequence comes from Prunus dulcis, assembly GCF_902201215.1. Classification (NCBI taxonomy): domain Eukaryota; kingdom Viridiplantae; phylum Streptophyta; class Magnoliopsida; order Rosales; family Rosaceae; genus Prunus; species Prunus dulcis. The sequence continues at coordinate 9,066,385 of NC_047651.1, forward strand.
AGTTTTTTTTTTTTTTCTTTTCATTTTAGTTGTTGTTTAATATTTAAACTTGTGTTTTTTTAATAACCATTATATTATCATTTATATCCAAGGGTGGATGACCACAAATTCCTTGGACCACAGCAGTCCAGAAGAACGGGGCCGAATAATTCATATACTAATCATTTAACGAGCAACAAAACAAATCAAATCAAAGAATTCGAATGCAAAATGAAGGAAGCTGCTCCGAAACTCTATGATCAGATATCCAACACTAAATCTACTTAAGTGTTTCGTGATCATCACTATAATAAGAGAAACTTTTGTGTAATTGTAAGACCCCATGTTTAACCTAAATTATAGGGGAATTTCAAAATAGACTTGGTCAATAACCAAACTCTCATATTATAGTTGTTGAATAAACACCCATTATTCATTTATTAGTATCAATAAATATATAGGTATTATATTAATATTAGGTTGAGTAGAGATATTTCCACATGTTTCACTTAAGTCAAGTTCACATTTGCAAGAAGATATTTGTAACTTGTGCCCAGGGGATGGGATGCAAAGCCATTGATTGAGTGGACACGGGAAGGCACCTTACCAAGTCAAGTCAAGTCAATACCTGCAAGTCAGTTGGAGCACTCGTTGAAGGGCAAATCACCATATCAAGTCACAAGTCTTCATTTATCTTTTTCCACATAGTGACATGAATTAAAGTGGTGAGTCTCTCTTCCTTTTGTTCACCAGTGTCCTTCGTATTCACTTTTCAGTCTTTCATTTGAAAACACTACAATAGCACACTTTCCAAAGAGATTCCCAAGCAGCTTATTGGCCTTTCAAGTTCGGGGAAACTACCAAGTGGAAAAATAATTTTCCGGAGCCTTGTCTCTACGACAAGTTGTCTTTTTGTGTGAGTCAGTCATCATGAGTTTGCATACAAAGACTTCAAAGTCTGCTTGATGATAGCCGTCCACAGCAAGCTCCCAACGTTATAAATTACTAAAATGGACAAATGCTCAATAAAATTTAATTAGGATAATTAGTTGATTCAAGGAATATCTCTTTTTCACGTGTCATTTTTTATTGACCAGAGAAATATGTGTATCCACAGATTCTGCATTGATTGTCTTAGTAATTTCCTTTGCATCTAAAAAAAATTTATTTAACCCTAAAAAAAAATATTACTCCATCTTGAAATGTTTCCCCTTAAACTTGTTTGCCACACTAATCACAAGGTATACTAGTAAATTTTTCAAACCACCTAGGATAATTTTTTGGGAGATTCACTATTATACCAAATATAAGAGCTCAAATAAAAAGAAAAAAACCCTATATAAAATGGGCTTTAGAACACACCCAAAATCCATTTACAACATAACAAAAAGGCTTTTAACTTCTTTTAAAGTACAAAACTGTCATTGATTTCTTAAAACAAATTCAACCCAAAAACCTCATAAAAAAGCCTAAAACACTCAATAGGGTATCAAAGTAATTTAATAATCAAAATTAAATTAAATAGATCCGACTGTCATTTTTTGAGTTTATTTACAAAAATTAACTGGTGTGGATTTTATTTATAATTTTAGTGCTAAGAATAGGTAAATATTTATAATTTTTTCAAGTATTATTGTAGAGATAGCAATATAATGCTATTCCCATTACAAAAAATGTTTTTGCTTTTGAATGATACATTCATATGTATTTGAAATTGAACCTACATATACAGGGTGGTTGTCCACATGACATGGTATGAGAGCATCATTGAGCTATGTCACTATTCAGCAAAACAGTATGTTGTGTCACCGAGCATACACAATTCTTTTTATATTGAAAAATTAACCAAAATTTAAGAAATAGTATTTTTATTTTATTGAAATTAAAAAATAGTAGTATGAACACTACATCTATCATCCTCCTTTTTCCAACAAAAGAAATCTTAGTAGATCTTTCTCTGCAAACTCTTCATCATTTCTAACTAGTCTAATCGGACAGTCAAAACCTACTTGACGTGTGGGTTACATATGGCTGTGGAGACTTAAAAGTCTTTGAAAATTCTGCATCAATGCGCCATGAATTAAACCTAATGTGTACGTTGTATAACTTTAATTATACGCTGTATGAATTGTTTTAGCTAAACCGTGTTTTTCTTTGTAAAAGCTTTCTTGCTTTTTTCCTATATATATCTGATGCAAGCTAGCATATATCAATATACACTTGCAGTGTTTTTGCATGTGCATGTGCTTTTGATCAATTAACATGAAGGGCGACGGAAGGTGCTTGAAACTCTTTCTTGCATTATCGATCCTTTTCCTACAAAACGCAAAAGGAGGAGAAATTGGCCACAGCCACAGCCACAACCACAGCCACAGCCACAGCCACAACCACAGCCTCAGAGATGCTAAAGTGACAGTGAGGTGCATAGAGAGGGAAAGGCAAGCACTACTTGCATTCAAACGTGGCCTCGTGGATGAGTTCAATGATCTCTCAACTTGGGGTTCAGAAGCCGAAAAACAAGATTGTTGCAGATGGGAAGGAGTTTATTGTAGCAACCAAACTGGCCATGTGATTCAACTTCATCTTCCTTATCTTGTCCAAGGTAAGATGATTAGTCCTAAACTGATTGAGTTGCAGCATTTACAATATTTGCACCTTGAATCCATTGATTTCAATGAGAGCCAAATTCCAAATTTCGTTGGTTCTCTAACCAATCTAAGAAACCTCACTCTCAGTGCCTGTAATTTGGTTGGTCAAATTCCCAGTTCGTTTGGAAACCTCACGCAATTGCAATATCTCGACCTCGCCAATAATCCGCTTCAAGCAGAAAATCTCAATTGGCTCCCTGCTCTTTCTTCTTTAACGTATTTGGACCTAAGCGGAGCCAATCTCAGTACTGTTTTCGATTGGCCAGAAGCAGTACTTAATAAGCTCCCTAAACTAGTAGAGTTGACCTTGGTGAACTGTAGTCTTCCTCCTCCTCCTCCTCCTCCTACTCTTTACAAAACAAATTCTTCTACATCTCTTGCGTATGTTTCTCTCCCTGACAACCATCTCACTTCTTCAATATTTCTTTGGTTGTCCAACTACAGTACAAGCCTTGTTGCTCTTGGCCTCTCCAACAATAATCTATCTGGTTTCATTCCCAATTTCATTGGAAACATGAGCTCTCTTATGGATCTGGATCTCTCTGATAACTGGATTGAAGGAGCGAATCCAAATTCGTTTGCAAGGCTGTGTAATTTGCAAAAATTGCAGCTTCAAAGAAATTATCTGAGTGGACAATTATCTCAACTATTGCCTAGATGTGCTCAAAACTCATTAGAGGAATTATACCTCTCTGAGAATGTTCTTGCGGGGTCATTAAACAATCTTACAAGCTTCTCATCTTTGAAAGCCTTGTATCTTGATGCCAATCAATTAAGCGGAAAAATACCTGAAAGTATTGGGCAAATGTCCCAACTGTATGAGATTGATTTCAGCATGAACTCTTTGGAAGGGGTGGTTTCAGAAACTCATTTCTCAAAGCTCTCCAAATTAAAATATTTGGATTTATCCTTTAACTCATTGGATTTAAATTTCCATTCTGATTGGGTTCCTCCCTTCCAGTTGAGTGACATAAATTTGGGGTCCTGCAAGGTCGGTCCTCTTTTCCCAAAATGGCTTCAAACTCAAATTTATTCTTCCCAGCTTGATATTTCGAATGCTGGAATTTCTGATGTCCTTCCAAGTTGGTTTTGGAGAAATTTTCGTCGCGCATTTATTAATCTCTCACATAACCTAATCAGAGGAATATTTCCAAATTTAGAGAAGTTTATAGAACTAGCGTCAGATCCAAATTATTCCTTAAGTCGAGCAGAAGCCACACAGCTGGATTTCTCTACTAATAACATTTCAGGGCCGCTTTCTTTCCTATGTGACTGTACAGAGATGATTTTAACATATGTTAATCTTTCAAGCAACAGTTTTTCTGGAGAAATTCCAGATTGCTGGAGCAATTTGGATACTCTAGTCATGCTTGATTTGAGTAAGAACTCTCTTTCCGGAAAAATTCCCATGACAATAGGCTCTTTATTGCAAATGCAAACTTTGAAATTAAGAAGCAACCGATTTGTTGGAGAATTGCCTTCATCGTTGAAGAACTGCGCAAGTTTAGAAGTTATTGATCTGGGATACAATAAATTATCAGGACCAATACCTACATGGTTAGGTGTGAGCTTCAAGAATTTGGTTATCCTGATGCTTTCCACTAATCACTTCAATGGAAGCATGCCCTCACAATTATGCCATCTAAATCACATTCAAATTATGGATTTCTCCATGAACAACATCTCTGGAAGCATACCCAAATGCCTCAACAATTTGACTACTTTGGCTCAAAAAGGAAATTCAATTCTATCCAGCACACATCCTTATTTTAGATCTACACATAGGCCTAATTTTCAAAAAATTTTTAATTATGAGGATGATGCAAGCTTCATATGGAAAGGAATAATGCGGACATACAAAAGCACTTTGGGCCTTGTGAAGAGAATTGATCTCTCAAGCAATAGATTAACAGGGGAGATTCCAAGTGAAATCACTCATCTTGTTGAGTTGGTTTCTTTAAACCTTTCAAGAAACCGGTTAACAGGTCAAATAACTCCAGAGATTGGAAACTTGCAGTTATTGGATTCTCTTGATTTGTCAAGAAACCAGATAGATGGAAGAATTCCGACAAGCCTTGCTCGGATAGATCGTCTTAGTTTCTTGGACCTGTCATATAACAATCTATCTGGGGAAATACCCACAGGCACTCAGCTCCAAAGCTTTAATGCCCTTGATTATGCTGAAAATCCTCTATTATGTGGACCTCCACTTAAAAAGATGTGTGCTAATCAAAATGAGCCAACTGACTTAAGCAATGAAGAGGATAAGGATGAGTTTATAACACTGGGATTTTACATTAGTATGGGGATTGGGTTTGTTGCTGGATTTTGGGGAGTTTGCGGCACTTTGATATTCAACAGGTCATGGAGATACGCATACTTCAAGTTCTTGAATAATTTAAATGATTGGCTTTATGTGAGGATAGCTTTGATCAAGCGGCAACTGAAGTTAGCATATGCTTAATAGATAAGCTCGCGACGGTACTCTCTCTCTCATCATTAATTTCATTTTATAATTATTTTCTTATTGCATTTTTTCCTTTCTCCAAACTGACGGGTATTAATTTGTTTACTTTGATACTTAGCTGCAGCATCTAAATTAGGAGAAAAGTAGCTGTAGCTGAATACCTCCTTCCAGTTGTTGAAGATTGCTAGTACACGCATGCGCATGCACATGCATCTGGAGAAGAGTTTACGAGTTAATTTGGAGTGCTTAATAGGAATAAATATGAGTTAAATTAGTGTTAATTACTTGTCATAACAATTAATTCGGAGTTCTCTAATTAATTAATTATTATTATTATTATTATTATTATTATTTGTTTGTTGAGAGAAATAAACAAATCCATTTTAATCCAAGCTCACTCCGATTAATGTATTAATTCCAGCTACAGTGTTATTTTAATTAACTAAGTTAAAGCCAAAGCAGACTTGATTTCAAGTTACAATGTGTGGCTCTGTTTTGGTCATTCTTTCCTTTCATAATTCAATATCCTGTTCTGGGCACATGGTAGAAGATGCCTTTTCGTAAACAGACTTTTTGTATTTGGTCAGGCTTGCAATGCTCTGTTTTGTGGATTTTAAGATTGTATTAGCTTACTTGTGAGCTGCAAAATGCCTTGTACCAAAATTTATGTATAAAATGTGTGCTAAATGAGTGTGGAGTACAAGATTGAAGGTCTTCCTGGAAAAGCAATCACAAGCATTTTCTCTCTTTTCAATTTGTAGAAATGTTCAAGTTCTTGCCCATTGCTCGCAGATATATAGTATTGTGTAGCATAAAGGCTCCAACATCTGCAATTCCATCAAGGCCTGCAGGCCAATCACTGCTGTCTCTTGGATATTACAAACATTTGTAGAGCCATAATGAAAACTTGGTAGGCAAACCCAAATACTCGCATTGACCATTTGCTTAAACTTGATAGGCTAGCAAGGGGCTTGTAGCTCAAGCGGTTAAGAGCATCTATCCCTACACTCGAGGTCCTAGATGTGATTACCTCGTCCCAATATCGCTTGTAACCAAAAACAAACAAAAAACTTGATAGGCCAGACCCAGATGAACCTGGTTTTCATAAACTTGTTGGTCAGCTTGACAGTGGCTTATTAGAAGTCCAAATTGGTTGAGAAAGTAACGTCCACCAATTTTAGCGGATACCCTTTTGAACAGAGCACTTAATTGTTAATGACTAGGGCCCCAAGGGTATGTTCTAGGTATGTTACCTTAGGCCTAAAATAACCCTTTTGTTGTGATGATCTTTAAATGGTGACCAAGAACGTACAAAATTTTGTTCATTAAACCATATTGTAGAGGCCATCGAAAGTTTGCCTGCACCTCCAGAAATCAAGGATCCATCCAAGAGGCACAGAGGAGATGTTAGTTACTTTATTTGCACAAGACCTGGGAGAGGTCCAGTTGTGCTGTCAGATGAAAGTCAATTTCTTCTCAACCCTGAAACTGGGTTGAAGAAGTAAGTTCAGAAGCATTATCTTTCTTTCACGGTGTTCTGTCCCTTCTCAGGGCAATTCAAATGGCTGTATGAGCCAGAAGTAATTCGTTTCGGATGATCCTTTTAGGCTGAACCCAAGAAATGCCTTAAAATGATTATCTGAGTTCATCGCAGTTGGACAGTTTCTGTTGCTTGTTTCATGTATCTGTAACTTGCTTTTTGCTGTTTTAATCCAATTATGGTCTTTGTACTCATTGTCTTTGACACATTAATGAATAAACTGTCTATTGTACATCTGAAAGTGTGGCATTTGTGATAATTGTTAGCAATTCATTCCAGTTCTCTACATGCCCTTCCTCCTAAATGTCAATATGCAATATTGAACTTTGGGTTAAAGTAGCTTGAATTCCACCAACGTCATGACATTGTATGACCTTTGTACTGATGGAGCCCGGAAGCAAATGATTGACAAACGTCTAGATCCAAGAACAATCAAATGAGAACGACAAACATCTAGATCCAACTTCCAAGAACAAGCAAATGATTGACAAACATCTAGATCTATTTAATAATGCAGTCCCGCTCACCTAAGGTCTTAAAAATAAGGTCCTGTGGGGTCCTCTTTAAAAACGGTCCTTAGATTAATCTAACGGCACATATCATTAATAAGATTAACCCACACTCATACTCCTTGTTTTATTCGAACACCCCTTTTAATTTGAAAAAAAAAAAAAGGAAAAAAAAAAAAAAAAAAAGAGGAGTACACGCACGTTCAAACGCTTGTCTTCAGCTTATCGTGATCTTTTGGCAGCATCGCCTGCAACTTCTCTAACTCTCTTTCTCAATCTCGTCAAGCATTTGAACATAATGGCCAAATTTCACTGTAAATTAATTACGTGCCACAGCATGTCATGATGAAATAAACAGCAGTGATTGGTGTAGTAAACCCTTTTAATGGTTCCATATATCAGTCTGGTCTTTCATAATCTTTTCTATGATGATAGAATGCAGCAGGTTTCAATATTTTCTGCATGATACATTAACATCTTCATTTTCAATGTGATAATGTTATGTTCATTGCTTTAAAATGTGGCCAGAGGTTAACATTTTTGCATGTTCTCCGCAGATATATGGGTACAATAGTCGGTATTAGTGATTTAGATCCACTGAGATGGCCTGGTTCAAAGTGGAGGAATCTTTAGGTGGCTTAAGCTACTCTGAGCTTTTACCAATTGATCTTGATTATAATGAAGGGTCTTTCTGTTTGCCTTGAATGTTCAACGGTTGATTCTTCTACATTCACTTCATTAACAGGTAGAGTGGGATGAGCCGGGGTGTTGTTATAAACAGAACAGGGTTAGTTCATGGGAAATTGAGACTCACTGAAAATCTTTTCATATTTCCTTCTCTGACTTCGAGTCTTAAACGACCATTACACTCTGTATTCTTGGGTAAGTTTTTTATTCTGTTTTCAAGCAGGGAAGTCTGTTAGATGTCTTTTTAATGACTTTTTTGTGCTACTAGGAGCAGAAACTGAGTGGGGAAATTTGATTGAAAGACCATACATTCGGGTTCCTGAGATTGGAAATGGGAACTCTTTTCCTTACTCGATTTCAAATCTATGTTTGGAACAGCTAGTTAATATGCTACTGAAACCTCAACTTGTTAATCATGCTGGAATTTAGCTGCTCTACAACAGCAATCGGCTGCTAATGGAGATTTAATAGCATATACGAAGACCGTGCAGGCCAAACTCAACCAAAAGAATCCTGGTGTCTTTTCAGAAGGTATATCTCTACCGAATCAAAACCCTCCCCAGTCTTCAATGGATCAATCCGCTGCAATAAACGTGAACACATCTCATGCAATTCTACCAGGAAAGTTGAACAACCTAACAAAGTTTGGAAGTCAAACACCTGTTGGAAATAGTTCTGACAAGACAAAATTAGATACTGATTTTTCCGCGGATTAATTATGCCAGTTGAATTCTAGGACAGGGAATCAAAGATAAATTAGCTGCAGGGTTTGTTAGTCCCTATAACCTTGTGAACCAGCTGACATTTGCCAACCAAAACCAAAGTGCAGCCCGACTACATGGCATAAGGTACCTCCGGTCTCTGAAAGAGGTCATAAAACTAAATGGTTCATTTATCCATACTTTTCCTGGCTTAAAGCCTGAAGCCACAGAATTGAAATTACCAGTACAAAGATATTTGATAACTGAACTGATTCTTCAACTTCTTGGGGGAAAACCCAGATCATGCTAACAAGCTAGGATCAAAGAAGGTCATACATATTTGAATGCTAAAATGCATCAAATATTGAATGCCTTAATACATTCCAGAATACACTGATTCTTTCATTTCCTAACAAGTCATCGTCCAGAGAACAGAACAGCTAATATCTCCTAAAGTAGAAATCAAGAAATAAAGTAGCTTTTAAATTACACAACAGATTCTACTCCTAGGTTGCTTGCAGTAAGGAAAATAAGCAATTGATGATGCCCTTATTGCGACCTTGAAGGAATTTCATGAGGATGTTAAAAAGTAATGAAGCCACACAAATTTTGTGCACTCAATGTCAAAAATTAGCTCAAGTAATTACAAGATATTCACATTGAATCCATACAGAAAAACCATAAGCAGCAGATGATACACACATCAAGCAACTCTCTTACTAAGACGCCAAGAGTCAGGTTCATGGTATCTATCATATAGCGGTTCAATATGTTCTTGACGCTTGCACTTGCTCATCTTGGTGGGATCTGCCACTTTGAAGAACCTGGGTGCCAGTTCCACGAGCCATTTGGGGTCGACCGTCACCTTGCGCATGTACTCCTTTGTGGTCATAACCAGCTCATGGTAGATCACCCAATCTGGTTGTCTCTGGAAGAGGGCGCTGCTTGGGTGTATATAAACTGGTTGGTTCTCCACTAGGGTTCTATAACCCTCCTGTGGGTCCTTTCTAGCACCGTGGAAGAAAAACCCTGCCGTAATTGCCTTCCTGATCTTTGTAAAATTCTTTCCAGCACTGACAACATCTATTTATATCTGAAATTCACAATCTATAGTCAGAATGCAATTTCATCTTCAAATCAGAATACTCAACTTAGAAGTCGTTGATCACTGTTATAAACTAAAGCAAGGGGTGCCAGTAGAGACATTGCATGACAAACTTATGCTAGGTTTTTATACACAAACTTATCCTAGAGCTTACATGATAATGCTTTGTCAATCAATGAAAACTGTTAAAGGCGATGGTAGGATGTGTAATATGCCATCTGAATTTCCATATCAACTTTTAAAACAGTTTGGCAATATTTTGTACAAACAACACTTTACAAAGAAAAACAACTGCGGTATCAAAATGCCTAACATGTCCGCACAAGAGAGCACATTTGAAGAGCATATACTGGCAATTTGGCTATACACAAAAGAGTAGTTATAATTTATAAAGATACTACACTTAACCACTGAAAAAATGGTGGAAAAACGCACTTCTGCTAATAATGCTCTGAAAACAGTGTATGTAGTAACATCAACATGACAACTCGTAATGACCTATTCACTGCTCAGGTACCATATATCTAGATTTTAAAACACAAACTAGGCCTGAACAGCATTTCAGCATTTCCATCAAGTACAGACAGCAAAAGGCATGCCTAATTCACGACTACTGCAAAAATACAACGTACCAAACATGAGCAAACCTAGAACATTAATCTACATCTTTTAAAAGCATTCATGCACATGTGAAACCAGAAAAAAAGATGCATGCAACCGTGAATACACATTAAGATAAATTAGACGAACATACTTGTCCATGATGCTGAGAAGCTGTTTTCTGACATCCTGTGCCCTCCTCAAGGATCGAGATTGAACAAAGTTCTCAAAACACTATGGCCCTGAAAAATTCTTAGCTGTCCATGCCTCATAGACTGCAAGTATAGTCAGATGATCTCCCTCTGGCTGGAAAAACTTGGCTCTCTTCTGATCTGCCTGGGCTTGTTTTTCCCCAGGCCTGTAAAAAATATTACCAGTCTGAATCATTGCAATGATGGTCAAGATGTCATCACTGCATCCAAGGTCCACACTGGCCAGTAGCATCTTGTCCATGATGCTGAGAAGCTGTTTTCTGACATGTAATTTTAGAAAATGGGTGTGTATAGTTTTAGAAAATGGGTCATGTAATTTTAATATAAAATTGCTACAAACTCTTGTCAACCCTGGAAAGTTCAGTCCAAGTGGACAAGACATGCTCTCTCTTATTAAAAATGCTATACATGTACACCATACTTTTGTCCTCAAATGTGGACTCGTTATACAGTATAGACTACTTTATTTATATACTTGGCTAAGAGTTCGATTATTTTCCTCCCCTTCTCTTAAATGGAAATCATCTCTAGTCCTTTTCACCCCTAACAACATATGGAACTGCTGAGTTCATAACTTTTCTATTGTTTATCTTTTAATGCATAAAATTATATCTTGTTTTTTTACTGGGTAATTCAAAACTTGGAAACTCCTTCGACGACTTTACAAAAAAGGATTTAGGTTTTTTTTGCTAAAAAGTCAGTACAGTATGAATACCTATTTGATACGATATAGTTTTTTTTTTTTAATTTAAAAATTTATTGAAAGGATTTTTAATTATTTGTATTGGCACTATTAATTTTGCCACAGAATTCTCAGAGGTTTAATAATTTGCTTTTACAAATACCATGATCGTTTTGGGAAATCTCTCTTTCTGGAGGCAGATTCCAGAGCCGTTTAAGGGAAATTCGTAGTCGAGCTACCGATGTTCATGATAAGGAAAAGGGAATCAAGATTACTGAGAAGGATTGGGAAAAGTTGAATGTACAATTGCTTCATACAACAATTTTCCTACTGCTGCTGGATTGGCTTCCTCAGCAGCTGGTTTTGCATGTCTTGGTAACGGATAATACCCTATTTTGGATCATATTATTGTTAATTTGTTATATGATTAGTGCCTTAACTTTGAGAACTCATGACTGTGTTAATAATGTTACTTGGGTACTGGATTAATCATTCTTTGCCAATAGATAGTAGTTAAGCAATGAGCATATCATAGCTAAGCCTCTGTTTCTACTTGCAGTTTTTGCCCTCGCAAAGTTAATGAATGCGAATGAAGATCACAGCCAGCTTTCTGCTCCTGTAATCAATCTGAGATTTTAATAAGCCATCGCAATCTGACTAAGTTTTACAGAATACTTAACACAATAGTAAGTGCTGATATCGACCCTGAAGAACGTCTCCTTGACAGTAGCTTAATTGATTTTGACAGAGCAAGCCTCCTTTATGCCATTGGGAATAATAATGTGTCCAGACGACTACTATGAAACTCATTCCCTGCCTTTTGGGTCGTTGATCACTAGGTTTGCCATGGCGTCTAAGGTGCGAATTGATCCTAGGGATCAGCTTAAATAACTTATGCCACCTATCAACTAGATGATGTTTCATAATGATGAGACAGATGAAACAAGTGAAGAATCTGTTGTTGGATTTACTCCTCCTCCTGCACCTGCTTCGGAGCCAAGTCCTCCACAGCTTAATCAGCCTCCTCTGTCCCAGACGAAAAGCTTTGAGAAGTTTTCTATAAAGCTGAGAAAGCGCATGGCCCGACTTGCCAATGAGGTCGTTAAGCTCACCGGTTGCGTACATTGGGCTTGCTTTAATGTTGAGCTTGCTTTAGTTTATATGTGTTTTTGTCCTTTTCAGCTTTGTTAACCCTGTCTTCAACTTTCATTTCTAATCCATTAATTATCTATGAGTTGTTAGGTTTTTGTTTCCATTTGTTTATTCAGTTGTTCTTCTTTTATACCCTCTCATTGGTTTCTGCTCCTCTGTCTTATGATTTTCCACTTCCACTTATCACTCCCTTGTCATACGCACTTGCAGTACAAGATAAATAGAATCTGAAGTTTGCCTTGTTCTGGATGATAAATAGAATTCTATTTAGTTATATATTTTCAAAGATACAAGTTAAATAAAGACGATGTAGCGAGCACCATAAGCTTCAAAAGAATTTTCCTAGTTCTAGGCTTAAGTATATTTTTTATCTAAAGGACCTCTGAGTTGACTGCAGGAACTGATTCAGCCTAATACTGTAAAAGAATTGTCCCTTGAATATCTTTTTATGTACAGCTGGTAAGAAAATTTTTGGGTTTTTACTGGTGGAAGGAAAGTAATAAACTTGAAGTTAGCAACTAGCACCGAATGCTTCTGTGGTTAGTGATTTCGTATTAAAGAGAAGCTCTGTTTCTGATCATATATGTAAGATTGATTTTGATTGCATTAATTAGTAAAAAAGATAAGCTCTGTTTCAGATCATATATGTATTCTTTTAGTCAACTAATGAGTGTGACTGGAACAGTTTTGAGTGATGAATTTTCCTATTTTCACTAGGGAGCTGCCTTTGAATTTGATATTTTCAGGAGTGATTCGATGCTTTTCTCTCTTTCGAAAACTTAACAAAATTAAATATTCACAATATTCCCCATCTTCTGTATAATAAAAATGAAACTGCTTCTACATGTGATTATGAACTCCAACACATCTTGTGTCCGTGTGGTTGTAATAGTCAGCAGTTAATGCACTTCTTTGCTGCTTTAGTGGATGTTTTTTATGCTTTACTTTCTCTCTGTTATTGTGCTGAAGAAAATATGGAGGTTAAACAAGAAAATGATGAGAATTTTATTCCCAACTCACATACTTCGACACATCTATCAACTTCAATTTCTGGCTTGCATCCAAATAAGTGAAAAAAGATCCATTGGCACAAGCAATTGGTGAGGCGGCAGACTCACAAAAGGATTTTCGGCAAGTCAAATGAACCGCAACTCAGAGGAGAGGATGCACTTGCAGTGGTCTCAAAGATACCGAACCTCAGTAGATTGCAAGTTTTGAAGGCCGTACACATGTTATTGAATACTAATCCAGAAGAGGTCTTTCTACTCAAATATCTTCCTGATGATGAGAAGACAGTGGATAATACTGCTTATTAGTAAATCCTGGGCCAATTATTTCTCAGGGGTTTAAACTTTTGCATAGAGAGTCACTTATCAGCATTTACTCTCTCTCTCTCTCTCTCTCTCTCTCTCTCTCTCTCTCTCATTGATCCAGTATGAGGAGCGATCTTGCTTTTTATTCTTTTCATATACAATATTATTTATATCCACACACACTGAGCTTCTTGACATGTTATGGGCTTTTAATCATGCTTCAAAGACACACTTTAAATCCATTTATATATCTTCTTTATCTATTTATTTCTCTTGTTTGAGAGGAGGTATTATTTCTCTTGTTCATTATACTAATGTAATTTACACGGAAAGGGGTTTGAACTTCGGTGTAAGGGGTAAGCTCACCGTCTTATCCAATTAGCCTAACCCACATTTGGAGATGTATACAAATACAATGATATAGTCCAAGCTACTCTAAATCTAAACTACTATATTACTTTCCTTTTATTGTCAATATATATGACTTTGCCCTTCAAACTAATTATGTCTTACCTACAACCCATTATTTTATTTTATTTATAAATAAAACCCAATGATTGGATCCGACTCATCAATTTACCTATACAATCTCGGCAAATTCTTGTACCTACAAATATAGTTAAATTGGTACCCTTTTTTAATTTTATAAATAACGTGCCTATTTTTTCATAACTAATATACCTATTTATTTTATAGAACTAATTCAATAGTAACGTTTTTTTAAAATATAGAAATAATGTACCTATTTTCTTATAATTAATGTACCTTTTTTCTTTAAAAATATTTACGTATTTAGAATCACGCTCCTATTCTGATTGAGAATTGCTCCTCAACCAATCAATATGCATCTCACCACCCAAGCTCTCTTTCTTCACTGGGACCGTGTTTTGTTCTTCAGTTTTTTTTTTTTTTTTCTTTTTAGTTGTTTAATTTTTTAAACTTGTGTTTTTTAATAACCATTATAGTATCATTTATATTCAAGGGTGGGTGACCACAAATTCCTTGGATCACAGGAGTCCAGAAGAACGGGACCGAGTAATTCATATACTAATCATTTAATGAGAAACAAAACAAATCAAATAAAAGAATCCGAATGCAAAATGAAGGAAGCTGCTCCGAAACTCTATGGTTAGATATCCAACACTAAATCTACTTAAGTGTTTCGTGATCATCACTATAATAAGAGAAACTTTCGTGTGTAATTGTAAGACCCCATGTTTAACCTAAATTATAGGGGCATTTCAAAATAGACTTGGTCAATAACCAAACTCTCATATTATAGTTGTTGAATAAAAACCCACTATTCATTTATTAGTATCAATAAATATATAGGTATTATATTAATATTAGGTTGAGTAGAGATATTTCCACATGTTTCACTTAAGTCAAGTTCACATTTGCAAGAAGATATTTGTAACTTGTGCCCAGGGGATGGGATGCAAAGCCATTGATTGAGTGGACACGGGAAGGCACCTTACCAAGTCAAGTCAAGTCAAGTCAATACCTGCAAGTCAGTTGGAGCACTCGTTGAAGGGCAAATCACCATATCAAGTCACAAGTCTTCATTTATCTTTTTCCACATAGTGACATGAATTAAAGTGGTGAGTCTCTCTTCCTTTTGTTCACCAGTGTCCTTCGTATTCACTTTTCAGTCTTTCATTTGAAAACACTACAATAGCACACTTTCCAAAGAGATTCCCAAGCAGCTTATTGGCCTTTCAAGTTCGGGGAAACTACCAAGTGGAAAAATAATTTTCCGGAGCCTTGTCTCTACGACAAGTTGTCTTTTTGTGTGAGTCAGTCATCATGAGTTTGCATACAAAGACTTCAAAGTCTGCTTGATGATAGCCGTCCACAGCAAGCTCCCAACGTTATAAATTACTAAAATGGACAAATGCTCAATAAAATTTAATTAGGATAATTAGTTGATTCAAGGAATATCTCTTTTTCACGTGTCATTTTTTATTGACCAGAGAAATATGTGTATCCACAGATTCTGCATTGATTGTCTTAGTAATTTCCTTTGCATCTAAAAAAAATTTATTTAACCCTAAAAAAAAATATTACTCCATCTTGAAATGTTTCCCCTTAAACTTGTTTGCCACACTAATCACAAGGTATACTAGTAAATTTTTCAAACCACCTAGGATAATTTTTTGGGAGATTCACTATTATACCAAATATAAGAGCTCAAATAAAAAGAAAAAAACCCTATATAAAATGGGCTTTAGAACACACCCAAAATCCATTTACAACATAACAAAAAGGCTTTTAACTTCTTTTAAAGTACAAAACTGTCATTGATTTCTTAAAACAAATTCAACCCAAAAACCTCATAAAAAAGCCTAAAACACTCAATAGGGTATCAAAGTAATTTAATAATCAAAATTAAATTAAATAGATCCGACTGTCATTTTTTGAGTTTATTTACAAAAATTAACTTGTGTGGATTTTATTTATAATTTTAGTGCTAAGAATAGGTAAATATTTATAATTTTTTCAAGTATTATTGTAGAGATAGCAATATAATGCTATTCCCATTACAAAAAATGTTTTTGCTTTTGAATGATACATTCATATGTATTTGAAATTGAACCTACATATACAGGGTGGTTGTCCACATGACATGGTATGAGAGCATCATTGAGCTATGTCACTATTCAGCAAAACAGTATGTTGTGTCACCGAGCATACACAATTCTTTTTATATTGAAAAATTAACCAAAATTTAAGAAATAGTATTTTTATTTTATTGAAATTAAAAAATAGTAGTATGAACACTACATCTATCATCCTCCTTTTTCCAACAAAAGAAATCTTAGTAGATCTTTCTCTGCAAACTCTTCATCATTTCTAACTAGTCTAATCGGACAGTCAACACCTACTTGACTTGTGGCTGTGGAGACTTAAAAGTCTTTGAAAATTCTACAGTGCTCTAGGTGCATCAAGCCGACATAAGTGAAATTGACATTCTAGTCTCATTGTGATTGACGTGTGTTTTCCATAACATTAATTATGGTCTTACTCCTTTATATGGTTTTGTCTTATATGAACGTGTGGCACTGTTTTTGCTAAACCGTGTTTTTCTTTGTAAAAGCTTTCTTCCTTTTTTCCTATATATATAGTTAGTGTGTAATTATAAGACCCTATATAATATTAACCTAAATTATAGGGGCATTTCAAAATAGACTTGGTCAATAACCAAAGTGTTTTGAAAAGCTCTGGTATTATAGTTGTTGAATTAAAACCCAATTTTCATTTATTATTATCAATAAATATATAGGTATTATATTAATATTGGGTTGGGCAGAAATATTTTTATATGTTTTACTTAAGTCAACCCCACATTTGCAAGAAGATGTTTGTAACTTGTGCCCAGGGGGACGGATGCAAAGCCAATGGTTGAGTGGGCACTGGAAGGCACCTTACCAAGTCAAGTCAAGTCAATACCTGCAAGTCAGTTGGAGCATGTGTTGGATGACAAATCACCATATACAGTCTATGTCACAAGTCTTCCATCTCATCTATTAATTTCTCCAATGTTCATTAATTTACTACTTGTTTACGTGGACTACTGACAAATTTTTCTTCAAATATCTTTTTCCACATAGAGACTTGAATTAAAGTGATGAGTCTCTCTTCCTTTTGTTCACCCATGTCCATATTCACTTTTCAATCTTTCATTTGAAAACACTACAATGGCACACTTTCCAAAGAGATTCCCAAGCAGCTTATTGGCCTTCCGAGTTTGGGGAAATTAGCGAGTGGAAAAAAAATTTCCGAAGCTTTGTTTCTATGACCAGTTGGCTTTTCAAAGAAAGAAAAAACATAAAAATGGTAAAATAAAGTAATTGAGCAATTAAAAAAAAAAAAGAATTATCGTTTGTTGACGTTTGAGTTAAATGTGGATGTGCAACGACTTAAAAGTCTAGTTTACACTCTTTGTGGAACCAAAAAATTGAAAAGGCTTACCAGTCTTTGTGTGCGTCAGTCATCATGAGTTTGCATACGAAGACTTCAATGTCTACTTGAAGACAGCTGTCCACTGCAAGCTCCCTACCCAAAGTTACAAATTACTAAGATGGACCAATGCTCAATATGACAGGACCTGCTCCGAATTTCTCGGAACCTGAAACGAATCCTGTGAAAAACTCGTACATCCCTCCAATGTCATGCCCACTTACCAAAACTATAGCCTCTTTTCCAAATTAAGAAAAAAAGTACGAGACTTTTTGCCAAAATTTCGACAGAGTCTCCGTTGTAAATTGGACTTTCCCCAATTTTTTTTAACCTATTAAAAATATAATTAACATCTACAACTAGTAGCATGCACAATTGGTAGCATGCACAAGTTAACCTTTCAGCAGTTTACAAACTAGGCCTTTGGCCTTTAACAATTCAGTCAGTTGGGGCACGCGTTGGAAGACAAATCACCATATTAAGTCTAAGTCAATAGTTGCATTGAAAGGCAAATCACCATATCAAGTCGAAGTCACAAGTCTTCACGATCTCATCCATTAATTTCCCCAATATTCATTGATTTATTACTTGTTTACTTGGACCACTGACAATTTTTTCTTCCGTTATCTTTTTCCACATAGTAACATGAATAAGAGTTGGTTTTACCTTGTACATTTTTTTTCTCCTTCTTTTTTGAAAATTTGGTATAGTCTAGTTCTGATGACATAAGTGAAATTGAACCTATATCTAAGAGCTCCTTTCAAAGAAAAAACATAAAAATGGCAAAATAATGTAATTGAGCAATTAAAAAAGCAAAAGGAAAAAAAGGAATTACCATTTGTTGACGTTTGAGTTAAATGTGAATGTGCGAAGACTTAAAAGTCTAGTTTCCACTCAAGTATGTAGACTTAATAGTCTTTTTGTGGAACCAGAAAATTGAAAAGACTTTACAATCTTTTTATGTGAGTCAATCATCATGAGTTTGCATACGAAGACTTCAAAGTCTACTTGAAGATAGGTCCACAACAAGCTCCTTGCCTAACGTTACAAATTACTAAGATGGCTCAATGCTAAATAGGATTTAATTAGGATAATTAGTTGATTTAAAGAATACCTCTTTTTCACGTGTTATTTTTTTATTGACCGGTGCAATATGTGTTTTCATAGATCCCGCATTGATTGTCTTAGTAATTTCCTTTGCATCTAAAGAAAATTTATTTAACCCTAAAAAAAATGTTACTCCATCTTGAGACGTTTCCCCTTAACCTTCTTTGCCACACTAATCACAAGGTATATTAGTAAATGTTTCAAACCACCTAGGATAATTTTTTCAAGCATTATTGTAGAGATAGCAAAATAGTGTTATTCTTGTTACAAGAAATGTTTTTCCTTTTTGAATGATACATTCAAATGTATTTGAAATTGAATCTACATATACGAGGTGGTTGTTCACATGGTGGCATGGTATGAGAGCATCATTGAGCTATGTCACTATACAGCAAAACAGTATGCTATGTCACCCAATGTACACAATTCTTTTTATATAAAAAAATTAACCAAAATTTTAAAAATAGTACTTTTATTTTATTGAAATTAAAAAATAGTAGTATGAACACTACATCTATCATCCTCCTTTTTCCAGCAAAAGAAATCTTAGTAGATCTTTCTCTGCAAACTCCTCATCATTTCTACCTAGTCTAATCGGACAGCCAACACCTACTTGACGTGTGAGTTACATGTAGCTGTGGAGACTTAAAAGACTCTGAAAATTCTACAGTGCATCAATGCGCCATGAATGTGTGGCACTGTTTTAGCTAAACCGTGTTTTTCTTTGTAAAATCTTTCTTCCTTTTTTCCTATATATATCTGATGCAAGCTAGCATATATCAATATACACTTAAAGTGATGCAAAATGAAGGAAGCTGCTCTGAAACTCTATGATTAGATATTCAAAAATAAATATAGTTAGTGTGTAATTATGAGACCCTATGTAATATTAACCTAAATTATAGGGGCATTTCAAAATAGACTTGGGCAATAACCAAAGTGTTTTGAAAAGCTCTCGTATTATAGTTGTTGAATTAAAACCCAATTTTCATTTATTAGTATCAATAAATATATAGGTATTATATTAATATTGGGTTGGGCAGAGATATTTCCATATGTTTCACTTTAGTCAACCCCACATTTGCAAGAAGATATTTGTAACTTTTGCCCAGGGAGAGGGATGCAAAGCCAATGGTTGAGTGGACATTGGAAGGCACTTTACCAAGTCAAGTCAAGTCAATACCTGCAAGTCAGTTGGAGCACGCATTGGAAGGCAAATCACCATATGCAGTCTATGTCACAAGTCTTCAATCTCATCCATTAATTTCTCCAATGTTCATTAATTTACTACTTGTTTACTTGGACCACTAACAAATGTTTCTTCAAATATCATTTTCCACATAGCGACTTGAATTAAAGTGATGAGTCTCTCTTCCTTTTGTTCAACCATGTCCATATTCACTTTTCAATCTTTCATTTGAAAACACTACAATGGCACACTTTCCAAAGAGATTCCCAAGCAACTTATTGGCCTTCCAAGTTTAGGGAAATTAGCGAGTGGAAAAAAAAAAAAAATTCCTAAGCTTATTTCTACGACCAGTTGGCTTTTCAAAGAAAGAAAAAAAACATAAAAATGGTAAAATAAAGTAATTGAGCAATTAAAAAAGCCAAAAAAAAAAAAAAAAAGGAATAACCATTTGTTGACGTTTGAGTTAAATGTGGATGTGCAACGACTTAAAAGTCTAGTTTACACTCTTTGTGGAACCAAAAAATTGAAAAGGCTTAACAGTCTTTGTGTTCGTCAGTCATCATGAGTTTGCATACGAAGACTTCAATGTCTACTTGAAGATAGCTGTCCATAGCAAGCTCCCTACCCAAAGTTACAAATTACTAAGACGGACCAATGCTCAATATGACAGGAC
This sequence comes from Prunus dulcis, assembly GCF_902201215.1. NCBI lineage: Eukaryota > Viridiplantae > Streptophyta > Magnoliopsida > Rosales > Rosaceae > Prunus > Prunus dulcis. The sequence goes on from NC_047651.1 coordinate 9,086,909, forward strand.
TCGTCCCGATTTCTCGGAACCTGAGACGAATCCTGTGAAAAACTTGTACATCCCTCCAATGTCATGCCCACTTACCAAAACTATAGCCTCTTTTCCAAATTAAGGAAAAAAGGTACGAGACTTTTTGCTAAAATTTCGGCAGAGTCTCCCCTGTAAATTGGACTTTCCCCAAATTTTTTTAACCTGTTAAAAATATAATTAACATCCACAACTAGTAGCATGCAAAACTGATAGCATGCACAAGTTAACCTTTAAGCAGTTTACAAACTAGGCCTCTGGCCTTTAACAATTTAGTCAGTTGGGGCACGCGTTGGAAGACAAATCACCATATTAAGTCTAAGTCAATCGTTGCGTTGAAAGGCAAATCACCGTATCAAGTCAAAGTCACAAGTCTTCGCGATCTCATCCATTAATTTCCCCAATATTCATTGATTTATTACTTGTTTACTTGGACCACTGACAAATTTTTCTTCAATTATCTTTTTCCACATAGTAACATGAATAAGAGTTGGTTGTACCTTGTACATTTTTTTTCTTCTTTTTTTTCGAAAATTTGGTATAGTCCAGTTCTGATGACATAAGTGAAATTGAACCTATATCTAAGAACTCCCTTCAAAGAAAAAACATAAAAATGGTAAAATAATATAATTGAGCAACTAAAAAAGCAAAAGGAAAAAAAGGAATTACCATTTGTTGACGTTTGAGTTAAATGTGAATGTGCGAAGACTTAAAAGTCTAGTTTCCACTCAAGTATGTAGACTTAATAGTCTTTTTGTGGAACCAGAAAATTGAAAAGACTTTACAATCTTTTTGTGTGAGTGAGTCATCATGAGTTTGCATACAAAGACTTCAAAGTCTACTTGAAGATAGGTCCACATCAAGCTCCTTGCCCAACGTTGCAAATTACTAAGATGGACCAATACTAAATAGGATTTAATTAGGATAATTAGTTGATTTAAGGAATACCTCTTTCTCACGTGTTATTTTTTTATTGACCGGTGAAATATGTGTTTCCATAGATCCCGCATTGATTGGCATAGTAATTTCCTTTGCATCTAAAGAAAATTTATTTAACCCTAAAAAAATGTTACTCCATCTTGAGACATTTCCCCTTAAACTTGTTTGCTACACTAATCACAAGGTATACTAGTAAATGTTTCAAACCACCAAGGATAATTTTTTCAAGCATTATTGTGGAGATAGCAAAATAGTGTTATTCTTGTTACAAGAAATGTTTTTCCTTTCTGAATGATAAATTCAAATGTATTTGAAATTGAATCTACATATACGGGGTGGTTGTTCACATGGCATGGTATGAGAGCATCATTGAGCTATGTCGCTAAACAGCAAAACAGTATGCTATGTCATCGAATGTACACAATTCTTTTTATATTAAAAAATTAACCAAAATTTTAAAAATAGTACTTTTATTTTATCAAATTAAAAAATAGTACTTGTATTCCTGCATCTTACTTTTTAACTCATGCGTCATAATTAATTTGGAATCTAAAGTACTTAATTTAATTACCTCCATAATAAAGAGATTCGAATCTAAAGTATTAGGAATTTTCTTTAGCACCTTGACATTCAATTTTCTTTAGTCTTATTATGATTGACGTGTGATTTCCATAACATTAATTATGCATTGTATATAGCAGATAATTTACTCCTTTATATGATTTTGTCTTGTATGAATGTGTGGCTTTCTTCCTTTTTTTCCTATATATATCTGATGCAAGCTAGCATATATCAATATACACTTGCAGTGTTTTTGCATTATCGATCAATTAACATGAAGGGCGACGGAAGGTGCTTGAAACTCTTTCTTGCATTATCGATCCTTTTCCTACAAAAAGTAAGAGGAGAGGTTGGCCACAGCCACAACCACAGCCACAGCCTCAGAGATGCTAAAGTGACAGTGAGGTGCATAGAGAGGGAAAGGCAAGCACTACTTGCATTCAAACGCGGCCTGGTGGATAAGTTCAATCTACTCTCAACTTGGGGTTCAGAAGCCGAAAAACAAGATTGTTGCAGATGGGAAGGAGTCTATTGTAGCAACCAAACTGGCCATGTGATTCAACTTCATCTTGGATATTATTTCCAAGGTAAGATGATTAGTCCTAAACTGATTGAGTTGCAGCATTTACAATATTTGCACCTTGCATCCATTGATTTCAATGAGAGCCAAATTCCTGATTTCATTGGCTCTCTAACCAATCTAAGAAACCTCAGTCTCCATTCCTGTAATTTGGTTGGTCAAATTCCAAGTTCGTTTGGAAACCTCATGCAATTGCAACATCTCGACCTCGCCAATAATCAGCTTCAACCAGAAAATCTCAATTGGCCCCCCGCTCTTTCTTCTTTAACGGATTTGGACCTAAGCGGAAACAATCAAAATACTGTTTTGGACCTTGCATCGATTGATTTCAATGGGAGTCAAATTCCAGATTTCATTGCTTCTCTAGCTAATCTAAGGTACCTCAGTCTCAGTTCCTGTAATTTGGTTGGTCAAATTCCCAGTTCGTTTGGAAACCTCACGCAATTGCAACATCTCGACCTTAGCGATAATCATCTTCAAGCAGAAAATCTTAATTGGCTCCCTGCTCTTTCTTCTTTAACGGATTTGGGCCTTGCATCCATTGATTTCAATGAGGGCCAAATTCCTGATTTCATTGGTTCTCTAACCAATCTAAGAAACCTCAGACTCTCTTCCTGTAATTTGGTTGGTCAAATTCCAAGTTCGTTTGGAAACCTCACGCAATTGCAACATCTCGACCTCGCCAATAATCAGCTTCAACCAGAAAATCTCAATTGGCCCCCCGCTCTTTCTTCTTTAACGGATTTGGACCTAAGCGGAAACAATCAAAATACTGTTTTGGACCTTGCATCGATTGATTTCAATGGGAGTCAAATTCCAGATTTCATTAGTTCTCTAGCTAATCTAAGGTACCTCAGTCTCAGTTCCTGTAATTTGGTTGGTCAAATTCCCAGTTCGTTTGGAAACCTCACGCAATTGCAACATCTCGACCTTAGCGATAATCATCTTCAAGCAGAAAATCTTAATTGGCTCCCTGCTCTTTCTTCTTTAACGTATTTGGACCTAAGCGGAGCCAATCTCAGTACTGTTTTCGATTGGCCAGAAGCAGTACTTAATAAGCTCCCTAAACTAGTAGAGTTGACCTTGGTGAACTGTAGTCTTCCTCCTCCTCCTCCTCCAACTCTTTACAAAACAAATTCTTCTACATCTCTTGCGTATGTTTCTCTCTCTGACAACCATCTCACTTCTTCAATATTTCTTTGGTTGTCCAACTACAGTACAAGCCTTGTTACTCTTGACCTCCACATCAATAATCTATCTGGTTTCATTCCCGATTTCATTGGAAACATGAGCTTTCTTGTGGATCTGGATCTCTCTGATAACCAGATTGAAGGAGCGAATCCAAATTTGTTTGCAAGGCTGTGTAATTTGCAAACATTGTGGCTTCAAACAAATCATCTGAGTGGACAATTATCTCAACTATTGCCTAGATGTGCTCAAAACTCATTAATGGATCTGGACTTCTCTGAGAATTTTCTTAAGGGGTCATTAAACAATCTTACAAGCTTCTCATCTTTGGTATTCTTGAATCTTAGAGCCAATCAATTAAGCGGAAATATACCTGAAAGGATTGGGCAAATGTCGCAATTGATGACAATCGATTTCAGCAAAAACTCTTTGGAAGGGGTGGTTTCAGAAACTCATTTCTCAAAACTCTCCAAATTAAGGTATTTGGATTTATCCTCTACCTCACTAGTTTTAAATTTCCATTCTGATTGGGTTCCTCCCTTCAAGTTGGGTTATATAAATTTGGCGTCCTGCAAGGTCGGTCCTCTTTTCCCAAAATGGCTTCAAACTCAAAATGATTCTTTCCAGCTGGTTTTGGATATTTCGAATGCTGGAATTTTTGATATCCTTCCAAGTTGGTTTTGGAGGAATTTTCGTAATGCAGCCCTTATTAATCTCTCCCAGAACCTAATCAGAGGAATATTTACAAATTTGACAGCGGAATTTCCATTTTATGCAGAACTACATTTAAGTTCGAACCAAATAGAAGGTCCAATTCCCTCAATTCTATCACAAGCCTCATATCTGGATCTCTCTAATAATAACATTTCAGGGTCGCTTTCTTTCCTATGTGCAAGGGCAGATATGAGTTTAACATATCTTAATCTTTCAAGCAACAATTTTTCTGGAGAACTTCCAGATTGCTGGAGCCATTTGGAGAATCATCTAGTCATGCTTGATTTGAGTAACAACGCTTTTTCCGGAAAAATTCCCACGACAATAGGCTCTTTATTTCAAATGGAAACTTTGAAATTAAGAAGCAACCGATTTGTTGGGGAATTGCCTTCATCGTTGAAGAACTGCACAAATTTACAAGTTATTGATCTGGGCGATAATAAATTATCAGGACCAATACCTACATGGTTAGGTGTGAGCTTCAATAATTTGGTTATCCTGATGCTTTCCTCTAATCACTTCAATGGAAGCATGCCCTCGCAATTATGTCATCTAACACGAATTCAAATTATGGATTTCTCTGTGAACAACATCTCTGGAAGCATACCCAAATGCCTCAACAATTTGACTACTCTGGCTCAAAAAGGAAATCCAAGTCTATCCAGCAAACATTCTTATGACAGAGTTATGGGTAATAACACATTTACTAGTGCTAATTATGAGGATGATGCAAGCTTCATATGGAAAGGAAGAATGCAGACATATAAAAGCACTTTGGGACTTGTGAAGAGAATTGATCTCTCAAGCAATAGATTAACAGGGGAGATTCCAAGTGAAATCACTCATCTTGTTGAGTTGGTTTCTTTAAACCTTTCAAGAAACCGGTTAACAGGTCAAATAACTCCAGAGATTGGAAATTTGCAGTCATTGGATTCTCTTGATTTGTCAAGAAACCAGATAGATGGAAGAATTCCGACAAGCCTTGCTTGGATAGATCGTCTTAGTTTCTTGGACCTGTCATATAACAACTTGTCTGGCAAAATACCAACAGGCACTCAGCTCCAAAGCTTTGATCCCCTTGATTATGCTGAAAATCCTCAACTATGTGGACCTCCACTTAAAAAGATGTGTGCTGATCAAAATGAGCCATTGAGCAATGACAAGGGTGATCAAAATGAGCCATTGAGCAATGACGAGGATAAGGATGAGTTTATAACACTGGGATTTTACATCAGTATGGGGATTGGATTTGCTGCTGGATTTTGGGGAGTTTGCGGCACTTTGATATTCAATAGGTCATGGAGATATGCATACTTGAAGTTCTTGAATGGTTTAAATGATTGGCTCTATGTGAAGATAGCTTTGAGCAAGCGGCAACTAAAGCTAGCATATGCTTAGTAGATAAGCTCGCAACGGTACTCTCTCATTCATCATTAATTTTGTTTTATAATTATTTTTCTTATTGCATTTTTTCCTTTTCTCCATACTGACGGGTATTAGTTTGTTTACTTTGATATTTAGCTGCAGCATCTAAATTAGGAGAAAAGTAGTTGTAGCTGAATGCCTTCTTTCAGTTCAAGTGTGGAAGATTGCCAGTAGCCGCACGCACAAGTATCTGGAGAAGAGTTTACGAGTTAATTTGGAGTGCTTAGTAGGAATAAATATTATTTATATTAGTGTTAATTACTTGTCAGAATAATTAATTCGGAGTTCTCCGATTAATGTTTTTTTATATATATTTTATAGAGAAATAAACAGATCCATTTTAATCCAAGCTCACTCCGATTAATGTATTAATTCCAGCTATAATGTTATTTTAATGAACTAAGCCAAAGCCAAAGCGAAAGCGGACTTGATTTCAAATTACAATGTGTGGCTCTGTTTTGGTCATCTATTTGCAACGTACAGCTTCTCTTTGTAAATGCGTGGCTCTGTTTTGGTCATTCTTTCCTTTCATAATTCAATATCTTGTTCTGGGCACATGGTAGAAGATTCCTTTTTGTAAACAGACTTTTTGTATTTGGTCTATTTTGTGGATTTTAAGATTGTGTTAGGCTTACTTGTGAGCTGCAAAATGCCTTGTACCAAAACTAAATGGTTTATCTATACTTTTCTTGGCTCCAGGCTGAAGACATTTGATAACCCAGACCTTAATACATCAAATATTGAAAGCCTTAATACATTCAAGAATACACTGATTCCTTCATTTCCTAACAATTCATTGTCCAGAGAACAGAACAACTAATATCTCCTAAAGTAGAAATCAAGAAATAAAATAGTTTCTAAATTACACGAGATTCTACCCCCAGCTTGCTTGCAGTAAGGAAAATAAGCAATTTCACGAGGATGTTAAAAGGTATTCACATTGAATGTCAAAAATTACACGAGATTCTAAATTTTGTGCACTCAATGTCAAAAATTAGCTCAAGCAATTACAAGATATTCACATTGAATCCATACAGAAAAACCAAAAGCAGCATATTATACACATATCAAGCACGTCTCTTGCTAAGACGCCAAGAGTTAGGTTCATGGTATCTATCATATAGCGGTTCAATACGTTCTTGACGCTTGCGCTTGCTGATCTTGGTGGGATCTGCCACTTTGAAGAACCTGGGTGCCAGTTCCACGAGCCATCTGGTGTCAACGACCGTCACCTCGCGCATGAACTCCTTTGTGGTCATAACAAGCTCATGGTAGATCACCCAATCTGGTTGTCTCTGGAAGAGCTGCTTGGTTGTATATAAACTGGTTGGTTCTCCACTAGGGTTCTATAACTCTCCTGCGGGTCCTTTCTAGCACCGTGGAAGAAAAACCCTGCTGTAATTGCCTTCCTGATCTTTGTAAAATTCTTTCCAGCACTGACAATATCTAGTTTATACCTGAAATTCAGTCTACAGTCAGAATGCAATTTCATCTTCAAATCAGAAACTTAGAAATCGTTGATCACTGTTATAAACTAAAGCAAGGGGTGCTAGTAGAGACATTGGCATGACGAACTTATGCTAAGTTTTTATACACAATCTTTATAATAATCCATCCTAGACCTTACATGACAATGCTATGTCAATCAATGAAATCTGTTAATGGCGATGGTACGATGTGTAATATGCCACCTGAATTTTCATATCAACTTTTAAAATAGTTTTGCAATATTTTGTACACACACTTTACCAAGAAAAACAATTCCGGTATCAAAATGACTAACATGTCAGCACAAGAGAGCACATTTGAAGAGCATATACTGGCAATTTAGCTATACACAAGAGTAGTTATAATTTATAAAGATACTATACTTAACCACTGAAAAAATGGGAAAAAAGCACTTCTGCTAATAATGCTCTGAAAACAGTGTATGTAGTAACATCAACATGACAACTCGTAATGACCTATTCGCTGCTCAGGTATCATATATCAAGATTTTAAAACACAAACTAGGCCTGAACAACATTTCAGCATTTCCATCAAGTACAGACAGCAAAAGGAGTGCCTAATTCGCGACTACTGCAAAAATACAATGTACCAAACATGAGAAAACCTAGAACATTAATCTACATCTTTTAAAACCATTCATGCACATGTGAAACCAGAAAAAAAATCCATGCAGCCACGAATACACATCAAGATAAATTAGAAGAACATACTTGTCCATGATGCTGAGAAGCTGTTTTCTGACATCCTGTGCCCTCCTCAAGGATCGAAACTGAACAAAGTTCTCAAAACACCATGGCCCTGAAAAATTCTTAGCTTTCCATGCCTCATAGACTGCAAGTAAAGTCAGATGATCTCCTTCTGGCTGGAAAAACTTGGCTCTCTTCTGATCTGCCTGGGCTTGTTTTTCCCTAGGTCTGTAAAAAATATTACCAGTCTGAATCATTGCAATGATGGTCAAGATCTCATCACTGCATCCAAGGTCGACACTGGCCAGTAGCATCTCAGACAAGGGTGGATCCAGAGGAAACTCAGCCATTTTCCTACCCAATTTGGTGAGCAGCCCCTCCTCATCCAGCGCTCCTAAACTGTACAATTGTTCCATGGCAGAAATGAGTGCTTGGGGTGAAGGAGGATCCATAAAATCAAAAGACAAGAGATCATTTATCCCCATAGCTTTCATCGTAAGTGTAGTAGTCCCAAGATTTATCCTCTGGATTTCTGGAATTGAAGTAGGGGACATCTCATTGCGGTATGCACTCTCAGTGTAGAGGCGGTAACATTTCCCAGGGCCTGTACGCCCAGCACGCCCAGCTCGTTGCTTAGCTGATGCTTGGGAAATTGGAGTTATGACCAGTGAATCTAGCCCCTGCTTTGGGTTATAAACATTTTGCTTTGCAAAACCAGGATCAATGACATAAAATATCCCATCAATGGTCAGTGATGCCTCAGCAATATTAGTAGCCACAACTACTTTCCTCTTACCTGGTGGGGCAGGATCAAATATCCTTGACTGCATTTCACTAGGAAGGGCACTATACACTGGTAGGATAATCAACTCACTATACACTGGTAGGATAATCAACTCAAGGACATTTTTACCAAGACCTTTCATACTCTCATAAAGAGACCGGCATGCAAAATCGATCTCTTCTTGTCCAGTCAAGAAAAGAAGGATGTCACCTTCAGGTTCTGTCAAGTGTATTTGTAGAACAGTTACTAGAGATGCATCAAGGTAGTCACTTTCCGGCTGTTTAGTGTAAAGTATCTCTACAGGAAAAGTTCTCCCAGGGATAGTGAAGATGTTACAGTTGAAGAAATAACCAGAAAACTTCTCCGCATCCAAAGTAGCAGATGTGACAATCAAACGAAGGTCTAGTCTCCGCTTCACAAGCTTCTTCAGTAGTCCAAAAAGAACATCTGTGTGGATTGTCCTCTCATGAGCTTCATCAAGCATGACCACAGAATACTGAGAAAGGTTCTCGTCAATCAAAATCTCCCGAAGAAGCATACCATCAGTCATGTACTTGATGACAGTATCGGGACCAGTGCAATCCTCAAAACGAATTGCATAGCCGACTTCCTCTCCTAAACGACAACCAAACTCTTCAGCAACCCTCTTGGCCACAGACATGGCAGCCACCCTACGTGGCTGTGTACAATCAATCTTACCCATTGTCGTGTAACCCACTGCTGCAAGATACTGTGTTACCTGTGTTGTCTTACCCGAACCAGTCTCACCAATGACGACAAGCACTTGGTTCTCATGCACCGCTGCAATCAATTCTTTCTTCAGCTTGTAGATAGGCAAGCTCTGCCTCTGTTCCTGGATTGAGAGTTTTGACCTCTGCCCAAAACTGATGGTTTTCCCAAAAGCATCCTTCTTCCACTCAGGCATATCATATGCCGATAAACCAACACCTCTAAGTTCTTGTGCAAGATGCCTCTCACCAGTCTCTGGCATTGGATCTTCCCAGGGACGATTGAGATCCTTTGGGATAGAATCCGACATGGTTCTTTGCTGCTGCTCACGCACTTCTCTACGCTCCTTAATGAGTGCGGACTGAAGTGCAGCTGCACGACCTAGTGACCCTTCTGGGTTCTTGAAGATTTTCACAGGTGACATATCAACAGAATACCTGCTCTGTCCGTTTAAAAAGGCTGGCTCGTCCTCATTGAGCTCAATGTCAAGCTCTTCCTCAGCTCCCTCTTCTTGATAAAGCATCCCATCGGTTTCCTCATCATACATAGGATACTCTGTAACACCCAAAACACCTGAGGCAATCAACTGTTTGGCTTCCCACTTCTCTGGCGAGCTCGTTCTCTTCAATGGCCGCTGTGATGGGCCAAAATCATCCTTTTCCACAATCCTAATCCCAGAAAGACCAGTCCTAGTCACAGGTCCATCCTTTGAAAAAAATGGCTTCATCTAAGAGCATCATTCTCTGAGCTCTTCTTCAAGGGGAGCAAATCCTTCCCTGTATGTTGATCAACATCCCTCATCGAAAGGCTCAACTTCTGACCTGAAATTGAAATCACCTTCACATAAACTTCCTGATCCCTCTTCACCACATCCTTAGCACCACTAACAAAGCAACTGGTGTCCACCACTCTCGAAAGCCTGACCTTATAAACCTGATATGAATCCCCTGAACTTAGTACTTAATTTTCGATTATCCCCATATCCTTTTTTTTAAAATTAAGGATATGAACCTTTTTTTTCCCTCGAATTTCTCCTCTATCGTCTAAATCCTCAACATTTCATCCAATTTGCCTAAATATGAGAGTCATTTCAAACATTAAAAATAATAAATATAGGATTAAAAATTAAAAAAATTAAAAATTGAAATAATAATGATATATTCACCCTCTGTTTGACAGCCACCAAAATCACCACCCTCTCTTCGATCTCTTTCTCCCTCCTCTTCAACATCCACCAACATCACCATCCTCCACCCTCTGTCTCTTCTCCCCCCATGTGCCCACCCCCTCCTTTTTCTCCCTCCCACTCTCTTTTTGCGTCTCTCTCTTCCCCTGCCAAGGTTACGAAGAGGAAAACTAAATTTAATAATAAATATCTCGAGATTTTTTGGGTGGCTGTTTAGGATTTGGATCTTGAATTTTTTTTTATCTTTGGTGGCTGTTTGGCTATTTGGGTTTCCTAGGGAGTAAGGTGAGGTTAATAATAAGGATCTTGAAATTTTTTGGATGGCTATTTAGGGATTTGATCTTGAATAATTTTTTTTTTGGGTGACTGTTTGGGTGTTCTGGGAAGTGAGGTTGTGGATGTCGAAGAAAGAGGGAGACAGAAGGAGGAGGGGGCGGGTGAAGGGTGGGTGGTGCTGATGTCTGTGAAGAGAGAGAGAAGGGGGAAGAGAGAAGAGAGAGAGGGAGACACACTTTGTAGAGAACAAAAGGAAGAAAAACAAAAAAGAAGATCAAAATCCTAAAGCCTAAGCGAATAGGGCGACGAGAGAGGGAGAAGGAGGTGGGAGGAGGTGAGTGGGGGGTGGGGATGGTTTGCCTCAGGAAAAGCATCGGGCAGAGGAGGAGGGGGAGAAAAAAACCAGAGGGGAGGGGGAAGGAAAAAAAACTGAGTTTTGTGTTATCTTTTTTTTTTTTTTTTTTTCCAAATCTTTTTTTAATGATTTAACATAAAATTGGATGAAATGTTGAGATGTAAACTGCAATGGGGAAACTGGCAAAAAATATTAGTTCATATCCTTAATTTTCTATAAATTAAAAAAAAGTATATGAGGCTAATTGAAACGTAGGTACAAGTTCATAGGGTATTTCACTAGTTAACCTTAATTTATAATAGTAGTGATTGTATGTTTAAATATAAATAGGGAAAGGAATTCAAACTTAAGTTCAAGAATATATTTTGAGTGCTGCTAAACGAACCCTAAAATTAGCTGAGTATACCCTACTATCAAACTATTTATTGAATTACTAATTTACCCTAATATAAAAGAATAATGCTACTCTTACCACATTTATATACTACATCCTTATACCATCATATGTGGCAGCTGAAGTGGACAGTCACATCAATTAAAATTATTTAATATTTTCTTTTCTTTTATGATTTATTCAAGTATTTGTTTTTCTAACTGCTTAATTAAAATACACTTCATTGATTTAATTGATGTGCCATATAATATAGACATACCACATCATGTGGTATAGAAATGTGGGATAAAAATGTGGTAAGTGTAGCATTACTCAATATAAAATTACCAAAAAGGATATATTGAATTGTGAAACAAATAAAATTTTAATAAGTACACATTACTCACTATATTCAACCATTATCAGACGTAGAAAAGTCTTCATATTGCTTGGTGCTCACGAATAAAGCAGTGGTACTAGTTTAGGATTGGTATTACGAAATTAAAGATTTTGATGAAACCCAAAATTTAAAAAGAGGGCACAAATTCGTGTAAAAAGAGAAACCTGGTTTAGGATTGTTATTAGAGTGTTGTACTAGGGCTATTTTTGGTAGTTAAATAGGGTGTACTTAGTTAATTTTACATTTTGATTAAAATATTAGGGTTAACTTAGATTATAGGGTATGCTCAGTTAATTTTAAGGTTCGTTTAGCAGCACTCATATATTTTTTCATTTTCAGAATTTCCATTTTCTCTCAACTTAAAAGTCTTTTTCTCCTGTCATCCTCATCCTTCAACCCAACCCACAACCATTTTTAGCTCAAATCTTCTAAACTACTACTTCGTTGTCATCTTATGTTGATGACGATATTGATGAAAGTAAGTTCAAGACTGCGGAAGCAATGAACCGCTACAAGAAAATCTTTAGAGTTCAATGTGTGACAGTTGAGTGAGAGGTCAAATTGAGTGACTTCGAGGATCTTGGGCTCCCCAGAATCTTCAAATCAAGTGGTTGGCTCTCGGTAATGGGTCCTTCAGAGCCTGTTAATATCCAAATTGTCCGAGAATTCTTTGCAAACATTCCTCCTTTTTCCTCCGAGCCTAAAAACCCACCTGGGTTGGGCCCTTTTGATGCTTATTTATGGGATGAGAGACTGCATTTCTCTAGCGGTCGAGAATACCCTGACTCATTTGATGTGTATTTGCGAGGTAAGGTGTTGAATTCCTCTATTTCTAGCATTGACCAGTTGCTTAAACTTTCTAGGCCAAACCCAAATGAAAAATCACCTAGTTTTCTTGGGCTTCTTGTTGATAATCTTGACTTAAGTTGGTGAAATCTACTTTGGGTTGGAACAAGAGGGTCAGGGTTTGCGTGAAAAGTGACTGAGTGATTTGTACAAAGTGCTTGCATAGTGAAATATAATATCGATCCTCCTTGTCACGTTATCCCTGTTGAAGTACAAATTGTTTCCAGGTTTTAGATTATTAGTTAGCTTGCCAGGTGTATGGCTCATATGCCATCACATATTGTTGGACTAACATGTCCAAATTCATGCCAAGTGTACAGCTCATAGACTGGTACAATTGTACTGACTGAGTCGTTTTTGTGTTGGTTGCAAGTTATATATATTGAAAGGAGAATGAGATTACACAATGAGTGTGCATGATTATAATCATTGCTTAACAGACTCTCTCTCTCTCTCTCTCTCTCTCTCTCTTCTCTCTGAAACTTTTCCTCATATACTTTCTGTGCAAGAACACATGCTATTCTATAGAAACTCCAACATGGTATCAGGAGCGAAGGTTCGGATCTGAGACTGGGGGGGTAGTGAAATCGCAGCAATCCAGTTGAGGAAAGATCTATCTAGTCTCACATGATCTAGCATGGGTGAGCTTCGTGCTCCTATCTTCAATGGGAGCAACTACAATTTCTGGAGAATAAAGATGTGCACAATCTTCAAATCTCACAAGCTGTGGGATATGGTTGAGAATTATGCATCACGCAAAGAAGAAAAAGGTATCATGTTCTATGCTTGTCATGCTGCTGAAATAGTGAAAAATAATGGTCTGTGGTACATGGACAGTGCATGCAGCAACCATATGACTTCACATGCATCTCTCCTAGTCAATATTGATACTAAGGTCACTGTAAAAGTGAAAATGGGCACAGGAGACTTAGTGCAAGCAACTGGTAAAGGCACTTTGGTGATTGACACCAAAGCTGGGCCTAGATATATCAAAGAGGTTATGCTTGTACCAGGATTGGATGAAAACTTACTTAGTGTAGGTCAAATGGTAGAGCATGGCTACTATCTAGTTTTTGGCAATTCAGTGGTTGAGATATTTGATGACAGGTCAATGGAAAATCTGGTGGCAAAGGTTTCCATGACTGGAAACAGATGTTTTCCACTCTCACTAAAATATGCAAACTCTGTGGCTATGAAAGCAACAGTTGAAGAATCCACTTGGTATTGGCATAGGAGGTTTGGTCATTTGAATATGCAGAGTTTGAAGTTGTTACAACAGGAGCTAGTCTATGGATTGCCTGAAATTGGCAATGCAGACAGAATTTGTCAAGACTGTGCAATTGGAAAATCTCACAGGGAGGCTTTTGGTAAAGAGAAAGCTTGGAGAGCAAGTGTACCTCTGCAACTGGTTCACTCAGATGTCTGTGGGCCAATGCAGACTACAACAATAGGTGGAAACAAATACTTCTTGACCTTCATTGATGACTGCACTAGAATGTGTTGGGTGTATCTCATGCACTTTAAGTCAGAAGTGTTTAATATTTTCAAGAAATTTAAGGCTATGGTGGAATTACAAAGCGGGTACAAAATCAAGAAACTTAGAAGTGACAGAGGTGGAGAATATACTTCCACTGAATTTCTGTAGTTTTGTGAAGAAATTGGTTTAGAAAGACAACTAACTGTGGCCTATTCACCTCAGCAAAACGGAGTTGCTGAGAGAAAGAACAGGACCATTATAGAAATGAGCAAGACAATGCTGAAAGAAAAGAAACTACCATATAAATTCTGGGGAGAGGCAGTGAATACAGCTGTCTATATTCAGAATAGATGTCCCACAAAAGCTTTAGATAATGTCACTCCTTTTGAAGCTTTTAGTGGAAGAAAGCCTGGAGTTAAGCACTTGAGAGTGTTTGGTTCTGTTTGTTTCTGCCATGTGCCTAGTCAGTTGAGATCTAAGTTGGAGGATGCAGCTGAAAAATGCATTTTTATTGGCTATGGCAAATGTGAAAAGGGGTACAGAGTGTACAATTTGCAAACCAACAAGGTCACTACATCTAGAAGTGTGATCTTTGATGAGAACTCATTATGGGATTGGGACAAACAAACTGTTGATTCTATCACAGTTCCAATGAGGCTTGAAGACACTTCCAGAAGCTCTGAAGAGGATTATGAAGAAACAATGATAGACAACATCTCTAGCCAAATTCAAGTGACTACAGCTGCTGCTAATGCTGATTCACCAAGTGATTCTCCAGTTCTACACCTGTGAAGCTTAGAGACATCACTAGATCTATGCTAGATGCAATATGAGCATCACTGAGCCAGAGAATTTTGCAGAAGCTTCCAAGGATAAAGCTTGGCAAAAGGCAATGGAAATAGAAATGGAGATGATTGAGAAGAATGAGACTTGGGAACTAGTTGATAGACCAAGTGATAAACCTGTGATTGGTGTGAAATGGGTTTATAAAACCAAATTGAACCTTGATGGCTCAATACAGAAGCATAAAGCTAGGCTGGTGGTCAAAGGCTATGCACAAAAGCCAGGAATTGACTTCACTGAGACTTTTGCTCTTGTGGCCAGACTAGACACAATTAGAACTCTCATAGCTTTGGCAGCTCAAAATGGGTGGAAACTATACCAGTTAGATGTCAAGTCAGCATTTCTAAATGGTGTGCTTAAGGAGGAAGTTTATGTAGATCAACCGGATGGATTTGTGACTACAAACTATGAAGACAAGGTGTACAAATTGAAGAAAGCCTTGTATGGTTTAAAACAGGCTCTAAGAGCCTGATTTGAGGAAATCAATGCCTATCTCATTAGCTGTGGTTATGTTAGAAGCACAAGCGAGGCTACATTGTATTGCAAGACTAAGGAAGACTCTGGAACTCTAATCGTCTCAATCTATGTTGATGACATCGTGTATACAGGTAGCAGTGAAGAATTAATTGAAGAATTCAAGATAGAAATGATGACAAGGTATGAAATGACTGACTTAGGTCTGTTATATCACTTTCTTGGTATGGCAGTGATTCAAACTGAAAATTGCCTTTTCATAAACCAAAAGAAATATGCCCTGACATTATTGAACAAGTTTGGTTTGAAACAATGTAAACCAGTTAGTACTCCCCTTGTGGCAAGTGAGAAACTGTGTAAGGATGATGGAAGTGAACCTGCAGATGAGAATGAATATAGACAGATGGTTGGTAGCCTATTGTATTTGACAGCTACAAAACCAGACATAATGTTTGTAGCTAGCCTATTAGCTAGATTCATGCATTGTCCAACAAAGAAACACTATGGAACGGCTAAGAGGGTGCTGAGGTATATTCAAGGCACCATTGATTTTAGTATTGAATATCAAAAGGGAAAAGAGGCTATCCTAATTGGATATTGTGACAGTGATTGGAGTGGAAGCCAAGATGACATGAGAAGCACCTCTGGCTATGCCTTCTTCTTTGGTAATGGAGTATTATCTTGGGCATCAGTCAAACAACATAGTGTAGCCCTCTCTACAGCTGAAGCTGTAGCGCAAGTGAAGCTACTACACAGGTTTTATGGCTGAGATTTGTGCTTGAAGACTTTGGAGAATTACAGACTGAGGCAACTCCATTAATGGATAATACTTCTGCCATTGCAATGACAAGAAATCTTGTTTTCCATCAGAAAACCAAGCACATCAACTGCAGGTATCATTTCATCCGAGATGCTTTGCAAGATGGGATAGTGGACTTGAGGTACTGCAAGTCTGAAGAACAAGTGGCTGACATTTTCACTAAAGCTCTGCCTAAAGATCGGTTCAACTATCTTAGAGGATTGCTTGGTGTTAAACCAGTTAACAATTTAGAAGGGAGTGTTGAAGTATAAATTGTTTCCAGGTTTTAGATTGTTAGTTAGACAGGTGAATGGCTCATATGCCATCACATATTGTTGGACTAACATGTAGATTCATGCCAAGTGTACAGGCTGGTACAATTGTACTGGCTGAGTCGTTTTTGTATTGGTTGCAAGTTATATATATTGAAAGGAGAATGAGATTGAGTGTGCATGGCCTAACAGAGTGCAAGTGCTATAGAATCCCTTCTTGCTTAGCCCTGATAGAGGTCGCCTCCTTTATGCTATTGGGAACAATGTGCCATTGTTCTGGCCACCTACATTTTCCGTGCCATTTGCGGTGCTGCATTCCCAACTTCCATGCCTGACTCCCTGCCTTTTGTATCCTTGATCACGCGCTTCACCATGGCTTCTCGCATGCCAGTTGAGCCTACGGATAAGCTTTATTCTCCTTGGTCGCCTTTGGACAACATGTGGATTTTTGTCTATAGCTTTACTCCATCTTCTCCTGCGGTTAAGCACCCTCAAACAGTGGTGAGCCACACGCCGGTATGGCCCTACTTACCAATGATGTTGCTGAGCACAGGGGTGATCCCACCTTCTTTGAAACAACTATCTACAGGTCAGTCAAATATTAATAGACAGATGTTAACGAGGCTTTAATAGACAGATATTGAGAATCCATTTAATAGACAGATGTTAAGTTATATGTGTGTGTAAAAGAGTTTATAAAGGAGGCTTAATCAAATGTAATGTTCCTTAGATTACGCTTGGACATTCAGCTTATTACTGTAAAATGCATAGGCCTTTATTGCTTTTAAGTGCAAGTGGTAAAAATTTCCAGGTTTTCGTTGGTAGCATCAAACATGGAATGTTTCTTTGATTAGTACTTATGTCCGATTGTGTATATATTATTCGCATGGTAAGTGGAAACCTTTAGAAGATAAGCCCTCTGTTTGAAATCACATCTGTATTCTTTTAAGGTTTAGTGTGAAGGATAAATCATGAAGTAGTCTACTAATGCAATAATGGCTCATATTTTCACATTTTCCTGTCTTCGAAAATTAGTTGCCTCTGTTCTTGAAAACGTACAAAGTGATGGAGAGGTCTTATTATTTTTGGAAAATTTTCCTACATCTCTGTAATCTGTATTTGAAATTGTTCATAGATAACAAAATGAACGACTCAAATACTTCATGTGACAATGAGGTATGAACTTCAGCACATTTTGTCTCTTTCTGGTTGTAATAGTCACCATGCATTGCACTCCTTGGCTGTTTTAGTCAATGCTGTTATACTTCAGAATTCAGATAGATTAGAATCAGATGTTTGCTTTCTCTCTGCTTGTTACCAAATACTTTTTGAGTTTAATATCTTTGTGGTTCTATGAAAAACAATATAAGAAAACAAATCTTTTCTCTTGTGCTGTTTTTGCTCTCTTTAATGTTTACTTTCTCTCTGTGCTTGTGCTGAAGAAATAATGGAGGCTGACGAAGAAAATAACGGCAATTTAATTCCTAACTCGCATGCTTGTATTAATCATTTAACTTCAACTTCTAACTTGCATCCAAATAAGGAAGCGAAAATAGATCCATTGGAACATGCAGCTATCCCTGCTTGCTTATCTACAATTAGCTTCAAGAACATAACTTATAATTCGTTCAAGTTTTCTTGTTTTATGTTTTGAAAGGAGGTTTTAGGTTCAATTATATGCTTAAACTGAGAGGTTTGAACTGAAATATCCATATTTTAAATCCTTCTACTCCAACATATTAAAGAGAAAAAAGTACGAACCCGTGAAGAAAGCAGTGATTGGCCTGCAGGCCTTGATGGAATTGCATATGTTGAAGCCTTTATAGCCTCCTTGTGGAGAGAATCTTACCTACAACCAGAGATAAATCCCTAAAATCCCTTGTGTCTACTACACTAATCACATGGAGATAAAATCCATTGTGTCTACAACACTAATCACGTAAGCAGGTAAACGAATATTGTATTAGCACTCTGAAATAGTCATCATCATCTCATCTCTCCTTTGTACATACGCGTTTATTACATATTAAACAATAGAGTAGTGCTAATAATACTCGTTAAGCTCTTCCATTTGAGGGAACATTACTTTGAATCAAAAGACATTCATAAGATAGGAACTATAATTTTACATTTTTCATGCAAGACCATAGCTCCTTATCTTTCCTTGAAATGTCGGAAATAGAAAAGTTAAAGAGTAGCAAAAACCAAAGCTGATATTGGATTTGAAATAAGACGGCGAGATAGCAGTCAATGAGAAAAATAAATTGATGGAGAACCAAAGAGTGAGGAAAATTGAAGAACAAAAAACGTTTAGACTTTTAGATCCAAAAGAGTTGGGAATTTCATTATTTTCGTTTTTTTATATAATTATTTTCAAGTTTACTTTGTTATATATATATATATATATATATATATAAATCGATTAAAAATAAGAAGAATGCTAGCTATCTTTCCATTTGTACCTTATTTTTCTACCTTTTTCATTCTCATCTTACAATATGGTTCAATGAACAAAATTTTGTAAGTTCTTGGTCACCCTTTAAAGATGATCACAACAAAAGGGTTATTTTAGGCCTAAGGTAACATACCTAGAATATACCCTTGGGCCCTAATCATCAACAATCAAGTTAAGTGCAGTGTTCAACATTGACCAAAAGAGATCTGCTAAAATTGGTGGACATTTCTTTCTCAACCAATTTGGACATTAATAACGACTATTAAGCTGACCAACAAGTTTAAAATCAGGTTCGTCTCGGTCTGGCCTATCAAGGTTTTTTGTTTGTTTTGGTTACAAGCGATATTGGGAGGAGGGAATCACACCTAAGACCTTGAGTGCAAGGATATATGCTCTTAAAATAGTCATCATTCTCTCATCCTCTTTACACGTATGCAATCATTCATATTAAATGAGGTGAAGTGAGGTGATGAGTAGAGCTGGGTTTAGGGTTGGTGAGAAAGAAAATGAAATCAATCAATGATGGAGATAGGTATCCACATAAAAATATTTTGATGAAGTAGAGAAATGGCATTTTTGGGAAGAGTTGGGTGTCCAGAGAAGAGAATGGTGAGAATACAAATAGAAACCCATTGAAACATGAGTGTAAATAGAATTCTTGGTAATATAAAATTTCTCTTTCATATTCAAGCAGTCACATCACATGAAATGTTTAAGCAGAAATGATATTGTAAGTGCTCTTAATCACTTGACTTATATGCCCCACGTCATGAGAAGAGTGTTTATACAACAGTTGTATGTAAAATTTAGGGTAAATTATTCAAATAGTTCTCAAACTTATACCTGATTTACATTTTGATCCCTCAATTAAATTATTCGTTCAAATGGTCCATCAATTTTATATTATTCACTCAATTGGTTCTATTGTTACATTCTGTCAATATTTCCATTAAATATGAGGACAAATTGGTCATTTCATCCATCTTCTTCTTCTTCTTCTCGTTGTTGTTGCATAAATGACTAGAATTTGTTTTTCAATTTGAAATGTTAGCTTCCAAAGCCAGGCGACGAGCTAATTGCTTTGAATGAGGAGTGTCGATAGAAAACATCGCCTGGAAAAGCCTCACGGTCTAATGGTCGGCATTGCCTTTGCTTGAATGCCTTGTTCTGTACTGAATAAGTTGCTCCCAAAGAAGCTGTGGGAATAAGCTCTCCTTGAACAGAGAGGAAGCAGGCTAACTAAACCCAGGGCAACCCATTCAAACAGCCCTTGGCATAGAAGCTGTGAGATGTAGAATAGGAATCTCTTCTTCTTCTTCTTCTTCCTCCTCCTCCCAATCTTCCTTCCTCTTTTTTTTCCTTATTTTCTTCAATTTTTTCTAATTTTGTATTTATTTTAACCATATTTTTATTTGTTAATTATGAAAAGTCATATTTACTCTCAAATTTGGTTAAATCTAACATAAAATTAAATTGTTGGATCAATAAAGCGAATAATATAGAGTTGATGGACCATTTGAATGAATAATTTAATTATGAACCAAAATATAAATCGGGTATAAATTTGAGGACAATTTGAGTAATTTACCTTAAAATTTAACCTTTTGTTGCACCTAAATATTGAAACCCCACAAACTGAAACCACCAAATAAAGAATGCCCAACTGATAGTCCAATTTTCATTCAAGTCAACCTTTTTCAGCAACGAAGTTAGTTAGGTTCGCTGGGGCGCCGTTCAAGTTTGAATGTGCGAACTCAAAGCACCAGCAAGCTTCAGAATATATTATAACATATACAAGCATTTTATTCAATCTATTAAAAATAATAAAAATCACTTAATCACTCTCTCCATGTACTTGATCACCACTTAGAATAAGCATTTGAGCTAAATCCTTTTTTTTTTTTTTTAGGCTTTGATAACGACGAAAAGCTCTACAAACTATAATTTATTTGTTGTGTACGCAAATTTCAGATAAATTTAAAATACGTGCAATCAGGAGTAGCGCCGAAGTCAAGTCCGAAGAGGCCTTGGCCTCCCACTCCTTTTATAACTCTTTTTAACATTTGAAACAAAGTATAATATTAAATAAAAAAATTCACAACTAAGCTACTGTTGCCCCCTCTGCATTAAGTTTTAAATTGTTACATGAGGCGGCATAAATACATAAATCAAGACATTAAATTATAGGTAAATTATAGGTAAGATGGAAAATAAATAAAAGTAGGTGAGAGGGCCGTCCTAATATATATTATTAGCTAAGAAAATTGAATAAACGGGACAGTCCAGGTCATTGTCAATATAAAACAAACAAAGCCAAGCCAACAATGGAGGGCTGGGCTGTCATATTTTGACTGAGAAAACTATATACGCATATAGATATATGGTTGCCTTTTCATTATCATTATATTTGACTGCTCGTGCAGATTTGGGTAGAGGACTTGCTGAGTGAGACACACATGCAGTATTAAATGAAGCCAAGTTTGTTTGGCTACGGCCCTCTCAAATACTGTTTGGCTCCCACCAACTTCCCTACGTTTTTTTCTTTTAGATGCGATATTTTACTCTAAGTTATATGGAGAGAAATTCAAACTCGAATACTGATGGATAGACATACTACTGGAGTCAACTTGACTAACCTACATACATTGTCTGCGTATTTTTCACATTGACAATTATGAAATACACATTGACAAATAAAAATATACTCAATGTAATATAAATTGTATCTCCTTGAACAGGAAATTATACATTAATTAATTTGTTAGCCTCGTCATATAAAGTGGCTTGGTTGATTCTTTTTTTTTTTTCTTTTTTTTTTTTCTTTTTTTTTGTGGAGTTATTAGCTTGGTTGACTTTGAACTGGAATGACTATCTACCACGCATGTTTATGCAATGAGAAAAATCACAGAATAACTTGATTTCACTCTTTCTTTGAATTGGGAAACAAGATTTCTTGCTTCATTTTTGCTTCTCTTTTTCAAATGTGTCTACACTTGGGTGTAGTACTTGTTTACCAAATAAAATCTTGGCAGTACTTGGAAAAAAATATTTGGCAGTAACATACTCTTCAAACTCGATCACTTGATTACTTTTCTATTAATTATTTGCATTTACAGTTCTTTCTTTTCTTCTAATAATGGCGCACAATGTTAGATCTTTTATAGTGAAAATTAAGTTGAAGAGTGAGAAAGTGATTTCTAAATTTTCAGAGCGAGAGAAGTGATCACAGTTTTGATATATTGGAGTCTATTTTTATGGAGCTGATTTTGTTGATGTGCCTCACCTTATCAACACTCAGGGTAGATTCCTGATAAATAATATTGTTACTGTTGCACTTTTAGAAATTTCGTGTATAGATTCAAGAAATAGTACTAGAGAAACTAACTTTTCAGATATATCAACTGATGTGGCAGTGTTTCATTTGTTTCATGTTTGAGTTCACTTTAGAACTTATTTATTCATAACAAATAAGATATTATCATATATTAGTTGATACTTAAAAGTTGGCGTCTCTAGTACTACTCTGGAAAACAACACACAAAATACGATTAAGAAATTGGTGTCTTCACAAAAGAAAACTAATATTGCACAAAATGGGTCAATTTCCAACTCACCTTCACCAACCTACCAACCTTGAATTGTTCCATATTGACACACTCACTGAAAACAAAATATGTAGAATGTGCTAGTAACAAACATTGTTTTTCATACATTAGTCCACATCTGATTGCAGAATTCTCAGCAATAAAACCATCTGCCCCAATTAAAAGCATAAATTTTGTTTGGTATATGCCTGAAAGCCATGAGCAAAGAATAATGTCAAAGATTCTACTATTTGTGCAAGGAAAACAGCCAAGACAAAGCCCATGTAATTTTTAAATATAATCGCCACAAACTCTCCTCAACCATGGAAAGTTGAGTCGAAGTGGATGCATGAGACATGCTTTTTCTTGTTAAAAATGCTATACATATGTACACCGTACTTTTGGACTCATTATACAGTAGACTACTGTATACTGTATTTCTATACTTTGCTAAGAGTTCGATTCTTTTCCTCCCCTTCTCTTCAATGGAAAATCATCGCTAGTTCTTTTTCATCCCTAACAACATACGGGGTTGGACTGCTGAGTTCATAACTTTTCTATTGTTTATCAAACTTTTCTGAGTTCATAATTTTCTGAGTTCATAATTATTGAATTACAAAACGTAAATGGCAAGAATCAAACTATATGGACTAAAATGAAACTTTGAATTCTGCACCCGATATTTTAGGTTTGATTCTCCCCATCTTTAAGATTGCTTGTACAGAAAAAACAAATAAATTTATTTAAATAATTTATCATGTGACAAAAGAGATGAAGTCGGAGAAAACAAAATAAAAAAAGTTCCAAGTCCCCCAATCTTTCTTCGAGTGTGTGATACTTTTCTATTTATTTATTGATGGAGTGCCTGTTGAGTGTGTATTTGATTTGATGCTTTGGTAGCTTGCGTCTCATGTTGCTTATATTACTGGAAATATAACAAGCTAACAAAAAAATGTTAAAAACGAGAAAGGCAGGTCCCATTTAGAAACAACAAAAAGAAAAAGAAAAAGAAAAAATTTAATTAAGCATGCATTATGCGTGGGGTATGTTTGTCCCCGTATTTAGCCTACGTTATTGTTGAGAGTATTATCCCACATCACAAATAAAAGTACCGTCTTATAAAATAAATAAGAAAAACATGAGTGATAAAAATGAAGAAGGCTACACATTTGTCATTTATCTTCTCACTACTATCTTATTTTTCTTATGCACTTTTAATTATAAAAAAGAACATTAAAACATTTATAAATGACTTTGAATCATTACAAGGCTGACTGCAGCAACAATTGCTAAGAACAATCCATCACTCTCCAAACTAATACAGATTATCAACTTGTACAAATAGCGCTCAATCGCTGAAAATTAACAAATTAGCATTACGTTAACTATTTTATTTGGTTAATTACACATTGTAATTCAATAAGCCGAATCGAGATTAGCCACTTTAGGATTTACTTTTTAAATAGCCATGTTTGGTTAAGAGGCGACAGAAGATAGCTACCACTTTATCTCTCTCGTTGGTTTGTTTGGTTTTCATTTAGAATTTTGATATTTGTAGCTACTTCAAAATAATAAATAATAAAAAATATTGTAACGGAAAAAAGAATAGTAATAAAATATTCATTGTAAGTCAAAACATAAAAACAATTCGAGTCTCGGCAATTGTGACACCTGATGGCTAGCAGACTCAGTTCCGTGAGCGAGAATTAATCGAGGTATGTGCAAGCTAGCCCGGACACCTCATGGTATTTACTCAAAAAAAAAAAAAAAACATAAAAACAATGTTAGAACAGTAGCGTGATGAAAAAGTTGTTACCCAGAACAACATCATTTTGTTGGATTGAAATTCAGTTAAAATTTGGTGAGCCATTAATTATCATTAAAAAAAAAAATTTAATAAATCGAAGTAAAAATTGAAGTCCAAGTCCAACAACTATGGCGTCTTCCTATGACAGCCTGAATTTTTAGACAGCGCCAAGGTGGGCCCCGTCACGGGACGCCTTCAAAATTTTCAACTTTGAACAATAAATCCCACCATTTGGCCTCTTCCTCCACTCTCTCTACTATATAAAACTCCTAATACCAACTCTCGTTTTGCTCTCACCCTCAGATTAGATCTATCTCTCTTTTTTCCCGGAAAATTTTAGCGCTTTCCCGGAAAATCTTCGTTTTCCTGGCGGCTTTTTGAGAAACCAAGTGGGCGTCGGGAAATGGTCGAAGAGTCGCAGAAATGGGTGCTGATGGTGACGGCGCAGACGCCCACCAACATCGCCGTGATCAAGTACTGGGGGAAGAGGGACGAGACGCTCATATTGCCGGTCAATGACAGCATCAGCGTGACGCTTGATCCGGAGCACCTCTGCACCACCACTACTGTCTCCGTCAGTCCTGCCTTTGACCAGGATCGGATGTGGCTCAATGGAAAGGTAAAAGCTTTTTGTTTGTTTACGTCTTCTCAGTAGTCTCTTTTTGTTTGGTTCCCGGGAAAATGCATGGGAAACAGAGGATTTGAAGGTCTTTATCTGCTGTTAGCTTTGACATAAACTTGGTGGTCCCCATTGGAAGGCAAAAAAACTTATGGGTTCTAAGTTTTTGCCCATTTGGTTGGCAAGAAAAAGTAGAAATGGAAAGGAAATTGAAAATTTATAGAAGCTGTATCACTAGTATTGAGCTTTTGAAATTGGCTCTGTTGCCTTTGCCACAGAATTCTCAGAGGTTTAATATTTGCTTCTCCAAACACCATGATCGTTTTGGGATTTACCTGATCCGTGGCTCTTTTTTTATTTTTCCGGTTAGTGTAGGAGATTTCTCTTTCTGGAGGCAGATTCCAGAGCTGTTTAAGGGAAATTCGTAGTCGAGCTACTGATGTTCATGATAAGGAAAAGGGAATCAAGATTACTAAGAAGGATTGGGAGAAATTGAATGTACATATTGCTTCATACAACAATTTTCCTACTGCTGCTGGATTGGCTTCCTCGGCAGCTGGTTTTGCTTGTCTTGGTAACGGATAATACTGATCATATTATTGTTAATTTGTTACATGATTAGTGCCTTAAGTTTGAGAACACATGACTGTGTTAATAATGTTACTTGGGTACTGGATTAATCATTCTTTGTCAATAAATAGTAATTCAGCAATGAGCATATCATAGCTAAGCCTCCGTTTCTACTTGCAGTTTTTGCCCTCGCAAAGTTAATGAATGCGAATGAAGATCACAGCCAGCTTTCTGCTATTGCAAGGTAGTTTAATAGTTCTTCAATTATCTCATTTTCAGGTTGCCTGTATCTTGCTTCAATTATAATGATTCCAATTGTGAATGCCTTGTGCTTCATTTTCATTGCTTGAATGTGGCTGCTGTTCATGGAATTTTTAAGTCATGATAAGTATCAGAGTTATTATGTTTGCTACTATATAGACCTCATGGTAATGGATTTCACTATGTGTGTTTTAAGTTGTGTTATAAATCCTTTTTCTTCTGTATTCACATTATAGAGATTCAAGTATTGTAGTTGGTGGTGATAATTCTCTAAATTTGTTCGTTCATACAGGCGAGGTTCGGGCAGTGCTTGTCGCAGTTTGTATGGGGGATTTGTCAAGTGGATCATGGGAAAAGTTAGTTTAGTTCTTTTATGGTTATTGTTATGTCCTCTGTTAAAAACCAAGTTATTCTATTGAGTCTTTAGTGCTGATTCTTGGTATCATTATCTATTAAGGATGAGAAGGGAACCGACAGTCTTGCAGTTCAACTTGCGGACGAGAAGCACTGGGATGAGCTTGTCATTGTTATTGCTGTGGTATGTAATATATCTTCTATACATTCTGTCAAATGATTTTATTGGCAAAATTTGGCCTGTGGATATGACTTTCTTTTCTTGTCATCTTGTGCTCGGTTGTTTTTGAAAGATTTTCCCTAGGGTCTTTTGAATTTTCGACTTTCGATCTCTGAGTTGGCCATGCATTTCAT
>NC_047651.1:9113446-9176010 GCF_902201215.1 Prunus dulcis
GGTTCTGTCAAGTGTATTTGTAGAACAGTTATTAGAGATGCATCAAGGTAGTCACTTTCCGGCTGTTTAGTGTAGAGTATCTCTACAGGAAAAGTTCTCCCAGGGATAGTGAAGATGTTACAGTTAAAGAAATAACCGGAAAACTTCTCCGCATCCAAGGTAGCAGATGTGACAATCAAACGAAGGTCCGGTCTCCGCTTCACAAGCTTCTTCAGTAGTCCAAAAAGAACATCTGTGTGGATTGTCCTCTCATGAGCTTCATCAAGCATGACCACAGAATACTGAGAATCTGTGTGGATTGTCCTCTCATGAGCTTCATCAAGCATGACCACAGAATACTGAGAAAGGTTCTCGTCAATCAAAATCTCCCGAAGAAGCATACCATCAGTCATGTACTTGATGACAGTATCGGGACCAGTGCAATCCTCAAAACGAATTGCATAGCCGACTTCCTCTCCTAAACGACAACCAAACTCTTCAGCAACCCTCTTGGCCACAGACATGGCAGCCACCCTACGTGGCTGTGTACAATCAATCTTACCCATTGTCGTGTAACCCACTGCTGCAAGATACTGTGTTACCTGTGTTGTCTTACCCGAACCAGTCTCACCAATGACGACAAGCACTTGGTTCTCATGCACCGCTGCAATCAATTCTTTCTTCAGCTTGTAGATAGGCAAGCTCTGCCTCTGTTCCTGGATTGAGAGTTTTGACCTCTGCCCAAAACTGATGGTTTTCCCAAAAGCATCCTTCTTCCACTCAGGCATATCATATGCCGATAAACCAACACCTCTAAGTTCTTGTGCAAGATGCCTCTCACCAGTCTCTGGCATTGGATCTTCCCAGGGACGATTGAGATCCTTTGGGATAGAATCCGACATGGTTCTTTGCTGCTGCTCACGCACTTCTCTACGCTCCTTAATGAGTGCGGACTGAAGTGCAGCTGCACGACCTAGTGACCCTTCTGGGTTCTTGAAGATTTTCACAGGTGACATATCAACAGAATACCTGCTCTGTCCGTTTAAAAAGGCTGGCTCGTCCTCATTGAGCTCAATGTCAAGCTCTTCCTCAGCTCCCTCTTCTTGATAAAGCATCCCATCGGTTTCCTCATCATACATAGGATACTCTGTAACACCCAAAACACCTGAGGCAATCAACTGTTTGGCTTCCCACTTCTCTGGCGAGCTCGTTCTCTTCAATGGCCGCTGTGATGGGCCAAAATCATCCTTTTCCACAATCCTAATCCCAGAAAGACCAGTCCTAGTCACAGGTCCATCCTTTGAAAAAAATGGCTTCATCTAAGAGCATCATTCTCTGAGCTCTTCTTCAAGGGGAGCAAATCCTTCCCTGTATGTTGATCAACATCCCTCATCGAAAGGCTCAACTTCTGACCTGAAATTGAAATCACCTTCACATAAACTTCCTGATCCCTCTTCACCACATCCTTAGCACCACTAACAAAGCAACTGGTGTCCACCACTCTCGAAAGCCTGACCTTATAAACCTGATATGAATCCCCTGAACTTAGTACTTAATTTTCGATTATCCCCATATCCTTTTTTTTTTTAAAATTAAGGATATGAACCTTTTTTTTCCCTCGAATTTTCCCTCTATCGTCTAAATCCTCAACATTTCATCCAATTTACCGTTAAATATGAGAGTCATTTCAAACATTAAAAATAATAAATATAGGATTAAAAATTAAAAAAATTAAAAATTGAAATAATAATGATATATTCACCCTCTGTTTGACAGCCACCAAAATCACCACCCTCTCTTCGATCTCTTTCTCCCTCCTCTTCAACATCCACCAACATCACCATCCTCCACCCTCTGTCTCTTCTCCCCCCATGTGCCCACCCCCTCCTTTTTCTCCCTCCCACTCTCTTTTTGCGTCTCTCTCTTCCCCTGCCAAGGTTACGAAGAGGAAAACTAAATTTAATAATAAATATCTCGAGATTTTTTGGGTGGCTGTTTAGGATTTGGATCTTGAATTTTTTTTTATCTTTGGTGGCTGTTTGGCTATTTGGGTTTCCTAGGGAGTAAGGTGAGGTTAATAATAAGGATCTTGAAATTTTTTGGATGGCTATTTAGGGATTTGATCTTGAATAATTTTTTTTTTGGGTGACTGTTTGGGTGTTCTGGGAAGTGAGGTTGTGGATGTCGAAGAAAGAGGGAGACAGAAGGAGGAGGGGGCGGGTGAAGGGTGGGTGGTGCTGATGTCTGTGAAGAGAGAGAGAAGGGGGAAGAGAGAAGAGAGAGAGGGAGACACACTTTGTAGAGAACAAAAGGAAGAAAAACAAAAAAGAAGATCAAAATCCTAAAGCCTAAGCGAATAGGGCGACGAGAGAGGGAGAAGGAGGTGGGAGGAGGTGAGTGGGGGGTGGGGATGGTTTGCCTCAGGAAAAGCATCGGGCAGAGGAGGAGGGGGAGAAAAAAACCAGAGGGGAGGGGGAAGGAAAAAAAACTGAGTTTTGTGTTATCTTTTTTTTTTTTTTTTTTTCCAAATCTTTTTTTAATGATTTAACATAAAATTGGATGAAATGTTGAGATGTAAACTGCAATGGGGAAACTGGCAAAAAATATTAGTTCATATCCTTAATTTTCTATAAATTAAAAAAAAGTATATGAGGCTAATTGAAACGTAGGTACAAGTTCATAGGGTATTTCACTAGTTAACCTTAATTTATAATAGTAGTGATTGTATGTTTAAATATAAATAGGGAAAGGAATTCAAACTTAAGTTCAAGAATATATTTTGAGTGCTGCTAAACGAACCCTAAAATTAGCTGAGTATACCCTACTATCAAACTATTTATTGAATTACTAATTTACCCTAATATAAAAGAATAATGCTACTCTTACCACATTTATATACTACATCCTTATACCATCATATGTGGCAGCTGAAGTGGACAGTCACATCAATTAAAATTATTTAATATTTTCTTTTCTTTTATGATTTATTCAAGTATTTGTTTTTCTAACTGCTTAATTAAAATACACTTCATTGATTTAATTGATGTGCCATATAATATAGACATACCACATCATGTGGTATAGAAATGTGGGATAAAAATGTGGTAAGTGTAGCATTACTCAATATAAAATTACCAAAAAGGATATATTGAATTGTGAAACAAATAAAATTTTAATAAGTACACATTACTCACTATATTCAACCATTATCAGACGTAGAAAAGTCTTCATATTGCTTGGTGCTCACGAATAAAGCAGTGGTACTAGTTTAGGATTGGTATTACGAAATTAAAGATTTTGATGAAACCCAAAATTTAAAAAGAGGGCACAAATTCGTGTAAAAAGAGAAACCTGGTTTAGGATTGTTATTAGAGTGTTGTACTAGGGCTATTTTTGGTAGTTAAATAGGGTGTACTTAGTTAATTTTACATTTTGATTAAAATATTAGGGTTAACTTAGATTATAGGGTATGCTCAGTTAATTTTAAGGTTCGTTTAGCAGCACTCATATATTTTTTCATTTTCAGAATTTCCATTTTCTCTCAACTTAAAAGTCTTTTTCTCCTGTCATCCTCATCCTTCAACCCAACCCACAACCATTTTTAGCTCAAATCTTCTAAACTACTACTTCGTTGTCATCTTATGTTGATGACGATATTGATGAAAGTAAGTTCAAGACTGCGGAAGCAATGAACCGCTACAAGAAAATCTTTAGAGTTCAATGTGTGACAGTTGAGTGAGAGGTCAAATTGAGTGACTTCGAGGATCTTGGGCTCCCCAGAATCTTCAAATCAAGTGGTTGGCTCTCGGTAATGGGTCCTTCAGAGCCTGTTAATATCCAAATTGTCCGAGAATTCTTTGCAAACATTCCTCCTTTTTCCTCCGAGCCTAAAAACCCACCTGGGTTGGGCCCTTTTGATGCTTATTTATGGGATGAGAGACTGCATTTCTCTAGCGGTCGAGAATACCCTGACTCATTTGATGTGTATTTGCGAGGTAAGGTGTTGAATTCCTCTATTTCTAGCATTGACCAGTTGCTTAAACTTTCTAGGCCAAACCCAAATGAAAAATCACCTAGTTTTCTTGGGCTTCTTGTTGATAATCTTGACTTAAGTTGGTGAAATCTACTTTGGGTTGGAACAAGAGGGTCAGGGTTTGCGTGAAAAGTGACTGAGTGATTTGTACAAAGTGCTTGCATAGTGAAATATAATATCGATCCTCCTTGTCACGTTATCCCTGTTGAAGTACAAATTGTTTCCAGGTTTTAGATTATTAGTTAGCTTGCCAGGTGTATGGCTCATATGCCATCACATATTGTTGGACTAACATGTCCAAATTCATGCCAAGTGTACAGCTCATAGACTGGTACAATTGTACTGACTGAGTCGTTTTTGTGTTGGTTGCAAGTTATATATATTGAAAGGAGAATGAGATTACACAATGAGTGTGCATGATTATAATCATTGCTTAACAGACTCTCTCTCTCTCTCTCTCTCTCTCTCTCTTCTCTCTGAAACTTTTCCTCATATACTTTCTGTGCAAGAACACATGCTATTCTATAGAAACTCCAACATGGTATCAGGAGCGAAGGTTCGGATCTGAGACTGGGGGGGTAGTGAAATCGCAGCAATCCAGTTGAGGAAAGATCTATCTAGTCTCACATGATCTAGCATGGGTGAGCTTCGTGCTCCTATCTTCAATGGGAGCAACTACAATTTCTGGAGAATAAAGATGTGCACAATCTTCAAATCTCACAAGCTGTGGGATATGGTTGAGAATTATGCATCACGCAAAGAAGAAAAAGGTATCATGTTCTATGCTTGTCATGCTGCTGAAATAGTGAAAAATAATGGTCTGTGGTACATGGACAGTGCATGCAGCAACCATATGACTTCACATGCATCTCTCCTAGTCAATATTGATACTAAGGTCACTGTAAAAGTGAAAATGGGCACTGGAGACTTAGTGCAAGCAACTGGTAAAGGCACTTTGGTGATTGACACTAAAGCTGGGCCTAGATATATCAAAGAGGTAATGCTTGTACCAGGATTGGATGAAAACTTACTTAGTGTAGGTCAAATGGTAGAGCATGGCTACTATCTGGTTTTTGGCAATTCAGTGGTTGAGATATTTGATGACGGGTCAATGGAAAATCTTGTGGCAAAGGTTTCTATGACTGGAAACAGATGTTTTCCACTCTCACTAAAATATGCAAACTCTATGGCTATGAAAGGAACAGTTGGTATTGGCATATGCGGTTTGGTCATTTGAATATGCAGAGTTTGAAGTTGTTACAACAACAGGAGCTAGTCTATGGATTGCCTGAAATTGGCAATGCAGACAGAATTTGTCAAGACTGTGCAATGTAGACTACAACAATAGGAGGAAACAAATACTTCTTGACCTTCATTGATGACTGCACTAGAATGTGTTGGGTGTATCTCATGCAATTTAAGTCAGAAGTGTTTAATATTTTCAAGAAATTTAAGGGTATGGTGGAATTACAAAGCGGCTACAAAATCAAGAATCTTAGAAGTGACAGAGGTGGAGAATACACTTCCACTGAATTTCTGCAGTTTTATGAAGAAATTGGTTTAGAAAGACAACTAACTGTGGCCTATTCACCTCAGCAAAACGGAGTTGCTGAGAGAAAGAGCAGGACCATTGTAGAAATGAGCAAGACAATGATGAAAGAAAAGAAACTACCTTATAAATTCTGGGGAGAGGCAGTGAATACAGCTGTCTATATTCAGAATAGATGTCCCACAAAAGCTTTAGATGATGTCACTCATTTTGAAGCTTTTAGTGGAAGAAAGCCTGGAGTGAAGAACTTGAGAGTGTTTGGTTCTATTTGTTTCTGCCATGTGCCTGGTCAGTTGAGATCTAAGCTGGAGGATGTAGCTGAAAAATGCATTTTTGTTAGCTATGGCAAATGTGAAAAGGGGTACAGAGTGTACAATTTGCAAACCAACAAGGTCACTACATCTAGAAGTGTGATCTTTGATGAGAACTCATTATGGGATTGGGACAAACAAACTGTTGATTCTATCACAGTTCCAATGAGGCTTGAAGACACTTCCAGAAGCTCTGAAGAGGATTATGAAGAAACAATGATAGACAACATCTCTAGCCAAATTCAAGTGACTACAGCTGCTGCTAATGCTGATTCACCAAGTGATTCTCCAGTTCTACACCTGTGAAGCTTAGAGACATCACTAGATCTATGCTAGATGCAATATGAGCATCACTGAGCCAGAGAATTTTGCAGAAGCTTCCAAGGATAAAGCTTGGCAAAAGGCAATGGAAATAGAAATGGAGATGATTGAGAAGAATGAGACTTGGGAACTAGTTGATAGACCAAGTGATAAACCTGTGATTGGTGTGAAATGGGTTTATAAAACCAAATTGAACCTTGATGGCTCAATACAGAAGCATAAAGCTAGGCTGGTGGTCAAAGGCTATGCACAAAAGCCAGGAATTGACTTCACTGAGACTTTTGCTCTTGTGGCCAGACTAGACACAATTAGAACTCTCATAGCTTTGGCAGCTCAAAATGGGTGGAAACTATACCAGTTAGATGTCAAGTCAGCATTTCTAAATGGTGTGCTTAAGGAGGAAGTTTATGTAGATCAACCGGATGGATTTGTGACTACAAACTATGAAGACAAGGTGTACAAATTGAAGAAAGCCTTGTATGGTTTAAAACAGGCTCTAAGAGCCTGATTTGAGGAAATCAATGCCTATCTCATTAGCTGTGGTTATGTTAGAAGCACAAGCGAGGCTACATTGTATTGCAAGACTAAGGAAGACTCTGGAACTCTAATCGTCTCAATCTATGTTGATGACATCGTGTATACAGGTAGCAGTGAAGAATTAATTGAAGAATTCAAGATAGAAATGATGACAAGGTATGAAATGACTGACTTAGGTCTGTTATATCACTTTCTTGGTATGGCAGTGATTCAAACTGAAAATTGCCTTTTCATAAACCAAAAGAAATATGCCCTGACATTATTGAACAAGTTTGGTTTGAAACAATGTAAACCAGTTAGTACTCCCCTTGTGGCAAGTGAGAAACTGTGTAAGGATGATGGAAGTGAACCTGCAGATGAGAATGAATATAGACAGATGGTTGGTAGCCTATTGTATTTGACAGCTACAAAACCAGACATAATGTTTGTAGCTAGCCTATTAGCTAGATTCATGCATTGTCCAACAAAGAAACACTATGGAACGGCTAAGAGGGTGCTGAGGTATATTCAAGGCACCATTGATTTTAGTATTGAATATCAAAAGGGAAAAGAGGCTATCCTAATTGGATATTGTGACAGTGATTGGAGTGGAAGCCAAGATGACATGAGAAGCACCTCTGGCTATGCCTTCTTCTTTGGTAATGGAGTATTATCTTGGGCATCAGTCAAACAACATAGTGTAGCCCTCTCTACAGCTGAAGCTGAATATGTTGGCGCAAGTGAAGCTACTACACAGGTTTTATGGCTGAGATTTGTGCTTGAAGACTTTGGAGAATTACAGACTGAGGCAACTCCATTAATGGTAAATAATACTTCTGCCATTGCAATGACAAGAAATCTTGTTTTCCATCAGAAAACCAAGCACATCAACTGCAGGTATCATTTCATCCGAGATGCTTTGCAAGATGGGATAGTGGACTTGAGGTACTGCAAGTCTGAAGAACAAGTGGCTGACATTTTCACTAAAGCTCTGCCTAAAGATCGGTTCAACTATCTTAGAGGGTGCTTGGTGTTAAACCAGTTAACAATTTAGAAGGGAGTGTTGAAGTATAAATTGTTTCCAGGTTTTAGATTGTTAGTTAGACAGGTGAATGGCTCATATGCCATCACATATTGTTGGACTAACATGTAGATTCATGCCAAGTGTACAGGCTGGTACAATTGTACTGGCTGAGTCGTTTTTGTATTGGTTGCAAGTTATATATATTGAAAGGAGAATGAGATCACACAATGAGTGTGCATGATTACAATCATTGCCTAACAGACTCTCTCTCTCTCTCTCTCTCTCTTTTTTCTCTCTGAAACATTTCCTCATATACTTTCTATGCAAGAACACATGCTATTCTCTAGAAACTCTAACAATCCCTTCTTGCTTAGCCCTGATAGAGGTCGCCTCCTTTATGCTATTGGGAACAATGTGCCATTGTTCTGGCCACCTACATTTTCCGTGCCATTTGCGGTGCTGCATTCCCAACTTCCATGCCTGACTCCCTGCCTTTTGTATCCTTGATCACGCGCTTCACCATGGCTTCTCGCATGCCAGTTGAGCCTACGGATAAGCTTTATTCTCCTTGGTCGCCTTTGGACAACATGTGGATTTTTGTCTATAGCTTTACTCCATCTTCTCCTGCGGTTAAGCACCCTCAAACAGTGGTGAGCCACACGCCGGTATGGCCCTACTTACCAATGATGTTGCTGAGCACAGGGGTGATCCCACCTTCTTTGAAACAACTATCTACAGGTCAGTCAAATATTAATAGACAGATGTTAACGAGGCTTTAATAGACAGATATTGAGAATCCATTTAATAGACAGATGTTAAGTTATATGTGTGTGTAAAAGAGTTTATAAAGGAGGCTTAATCAAATGTAATGTTCCTTAGATTACGCTTGGACATTCAGCTTATTACTGTAAAATGCATAGGCCTTTATTGCTTTTAAGTGCAAGTGGTAAAAATTTCCAGGTTTTCGTTGGTAGCATCAAACATGGAATGTTTCTTTGATTAGTACTTATGTCCGATTGTGTATATATTATTCGCATGGTAAGTGGAAACCTTTAGAAGATAAGCCCTCTGTTTGAAATCACATCTGTATTCTTTTAAGGTTTAGTGTGAAGGATAAATCATGAAGTAGTCTACTAATGCAATAATGGCTCATATTTTCACATTTTCCTGTCTTCGAAAATTAGTTGCCTCTGTTCTTGAAAACGTACAAAGTGATGGAGAGGTCTTATTATTTTTGGAAAATTTTCCTACATCTCTGTAATCTGTATTTGAAATTGTTCATAGATAACAAAATGAACGACTCAAATACTTCATGTGACAATGAGGTATGAACTTCAGCACATTTTGTCTCTTTCTGGTTGTAATAGTCACCATGCATTGCACTCCTTGGCTGTTTTAGTCAATGCTGTTATACTTCAGAATTCAGATAGATTAGAATCAGATGTTTGCTTTCTCTCTGCTTGTTACCAAATACTTTTTGAGTTTAATATCTTTGTGGTTCTATGAAAAACAATATAAGAAAACAAATCTTTTCTCTTGTGCTGTTTTTGCTCTCTTTAATGTTTACTTTCTCTCTGTGCTTGTGCTGAAGAAATAATGGAGGCTGACGAAGAAAATAACGGCAATTTAATTCCTAACTCGCATGCTTGTATTAATCATTTAACTTCAACTTCTAACTTGCATCCAAATAAGGAAGCGAAAATAGATCCATTGGAACATGCAGCTATCCCTGCTTGCTTATCTACAATTAGCTTCAAGAACATAACTTATAATTCGTTCAAGTTTTCTTGTTTTATGTTTTGAAAGGAGGTTTTAGGTTCAATTATATGCTTAAACTGAGAGGTTTGAACTGAAATATCCATATTTTAAATCCTTCTACTCCAACATATTAAAGAGAAAAAAGTACGAACCCGTGAAGAAAGCAGTGATTGGCCTGCAGGCCTTGATGGAATTGCATATGTTGAAGCCTTTATAGCCTCCTTGTGGAGAGAATCTTACCTACAACCAGAGATAAATCCCTAAAATCCCTTGTGTCTACTACACTAATCACATGGAGATAAAATCCATTGTGTCTACAACACTAATCACGTAAGCAGGTAAACGAATATTGTATTAGCACTCTGAAATAGTCATCATCATCTCATCTCTCCTTTGTACATACGCGTTTATTACATATTAAACAATAGAGTAGTGCTAATAATACTCGTTAAGCTCTTCCATTTGAGGGAACATTACTTTGAATCAAAAGACATTCATAAGATAGGAACTATAATTTTACATTTTTCATGCAAGACCATAGCTCCTTATCTTTCCTTGAAATGTCGGAAATAGAAAAGTTAAAGAGTAGCAAAAACCAAAGCTGATATTGGATTTGAAATAAGACGGCGAGATAGCAGTCAATGAGAAAAATAA
This sequence comes from Prunus dulcis, assembly GCF_902201215.1. NCBI lineage: Eukaryota > Viridiplantae > Streptophyta > Magnoliopsida > Rosales > Rosaceae > Prunus > Prunus dulcis. Next base: position 9,123,592 of record NC_047651.1, read on the forward strand.
ATTGATGGAGAACCAAAGAGTGAGGAAAATTGAAGAACAAAAAACGTTTAGACTTTTAGATCCAAAAGAGTTGGGAATTTCATTATTTTCGTTTTTTTATATAATTATTTTCAAGTTTACTTTGTTATATATATATATATATATATATATATAAATCGATTAAAAATAAGAAGAATGCTAGCTATCTTTCCATTTGTACCTTATTTTTCTACCTTTTTCATTCTCATCTTACAATATGGTTCAATGAACAAAATTTTGTAAGTTCTTGGTCACCCTTTAAAGATGATCACAACAAAAGGGTTATTTTAGGCCTAAGGTAACATACCTAGAATATACCCTTGGGCCCTAATCATCAACAATCAAGTTAAGTGCAGTGTTCAACATTGACCAAAAGAGATCTGCTAAAATTGGTGGACATTTCTTTCTCAACCAATTTGGACATTAATAACGACTATTAAGCTGACCAACAAGTTTAAAATCAGGTTCGTCTCGGTCTGGCCTATCAAGGTTTTTTGTTTGTTTTGGTTACAAGCGATATTGGGAGGAGGGAATCACACCTAAGACCTTGAGTGCAAGGATATATGCTCTTAAAATAGTCATCATTCTCTCATCCTCTTTACACGTATGCAATCATTCATATTAAATGAGGTGAAGTGAGGTGATGAGTAGAGCTGGGTTTAGGGTTGGTGAGAAAGAAAATGAAATCAATCAATGATGGAGATAGGTATCCACATAAAAATATTTTGATGAAGTAGAGAAATGGCATTTTTGGGAAGAGTTGGGTGTCCAGAGAAGAGAATGGTGAGAATACAAATAGAAACCCATTGAAACATGAGTGTAAATAGAATTCTTGGTAATATAAAATTTCTCTTTCATATTCAAGCAGTCACATCACATGAAATGTTTAAGCAGAAATGATATTGTAAGTGCTCTTAATCACTTGACTTATATGCCCCACGTCATGAGAAGAGTGTTTATACAACAGTTGTATGTAAAATTTAGGGTAAATTATTCAAATAGTTCTCAAACTTATACCTGATTTACATTTTGATCCCTCAATTAAATTATTCGTTCAAATGGTCCATCAATTTTATATTATTCACTCAATTGGTTCTATTGTTACATTCTGTCAATATTTCCATTAAATATGAGGACAAATTGGTCATTTCATCCATCTTCTTCTTCTTCTTCTCGTTGTTGTTGCATAAATGACTAGAATTTGTTTTTCAATTTGAAATGTTAGCTTCCAAAGCCAGGCGACGAGCTAATTGCTTTGAATGAGGAGTGTCGATAGAAAACATCGCCTGGAAAAGCCTCACGGTCTAATGGTCGGCATTGCCTTTGCTTGAATGCCTTGTTCTGTACTGAATAAGTTGCTCCCAAAGAAGCTGTGGGAATAAGCTCTCCTTGAACAGAGAGGAAGCAGGCTAACTAAACCCAGGGCAACCCATTCAAACAGCCCTTGGCATAGAAGCTGTGAGATGTAGAATAGGAATCTCTTCTTCTTCTTCTTCTTCCTCCTCCTCCCAATCTTCCTTCCTCTTTTTTTTCCTTATTTTCTTCAATTTTTTCTAATTTTGTATTTATTTTAACCATATTTTTATTTGTTAATTATGAAAAGTCATATTTACTCTCAAATTTGGTTAAATCTAACATAAAATTAAATTGTTGGATCAATAAAGCGAATAATATAGAGTTGATGGACCATTTGAATGAATAATTTAATTATGAACCAAAATATAAATCGGGTATAAATTTGAGGACAATTTGAGTAATTTACCTTAAAATTTAACCTTTTGTTGCACCTAAATATTGAAACCCCACAAACTGAAACCACCAAATAAAGAATGCCCAACTGATAGTCCAATTTTCATTCAAGTCAACCTTTTTCAGCAACGAAGTTAGTTAGGTTCGCTGGGGCGCCGTTCAAGTTTGAATGTGCGAACTCAAAGCACCAGCAAGCTTCAGAATATATTATAACATATACAAGCATTTTATTCAATCTATTAAAAATAATAAAAATCACTTAATCACTCTCTCCATGTACTTGATCACCACTTAGAATAAGCATTTGAGCTAAATCCTTTTTTTTTTTTTTTAGGCTTTGATAACGACGAAAAGCTCTACAAACTATAATTTATTTGTTGTGTACGCAAATTTCAGATAAATTTAAAATACGTGCAATCAGGAGTAGCGCCGAAGTCAAGTCCGAAGAGGCCTTGGCCTCCCACTCCTTTTATAACTCTTTTTAACATTTGAAACAAAGTATAATATTAAATAAAAAAATTCACAACTAAGCTACTGTTGCCCCCTCTGCATTAAGTTTTAAATTGTTACATGAGGCGGCATAAATACATAAATCAAGACATTAAATTATAGGTAAATTATAGGTAAGATGGAAAATAAATAAAAGTAGGTGAGAGGGCCGTCCTAATATATATTATTAGCTAAGAAAATTGAATAAACGGGACAGTCCAGGTCATTGTCAATATAAAACAAACAAAGCCAAGCCAACAATGGAGGGCTGGGCTGTCATATTTTGACTGAGAAAACTATATACGCATATAGATATATGGTTGCCTTTTCATTATCATTATATTTGACTGCTCGTGCAGATTTGGGTAGAGGACTTGCTGAGTGAGACACACATGCAGTATTAAATGAAGCCAAGTTTGTTTGGCTACGGCCCTCTCAAATACTGTTTGGCTCCCACCAACTTCCCTACGTTTTTTTCTTTTAGATGCGATATTTTACTCTAAGTTATATGGAGAGAAATTCAAACTCGAATACTGATGGATAGACATACTACTGGAGTCAACTTGACTAACCTACATACATTGTCTGCGTATTTTTCACATTGACAATTATGAAATACACATTGACAAATAAAAATATACTCAATGTAATATAAATTGTATCTCCTTGAACAGGAAATTATACATTAATTAATTTGTTAGCCTCGTCATATAAAGTGGCTTGGTTGATTCTTTTTTTTTTTTCTTTTTTTTTTTTCTTTTTTTTTGTGGAGTTATTAGCTTGGTTGACTTTGAACTGGAATGACTATCTACCACGCATGTTTATGCAATGAGAAAAATCACAGAATAACTTGATTTCACTCTTTCTTTGAATTGGGAAACAAGATTTCTTGCTTCATTTTTGCTTCTCTTTTTCAAATGTGTCTACACTTGGGTGTAGTACTTGTTTACCAAATAAAATCTTGGCAGTACTTGGAAAAAAATATTTGGCAGTAACATACTCTTCAAACTCGATCACTTGATTACTTTTCTATTAATTATTTGCATTTACAGTTCTTTCTTTTCTTCTAATAATGGCGCACAATGTTAGATCTTTTATAGTGAAAATTAAGTTGAAGAGTGAGAAAGTGATTTCTAAATTTTCAGAGCGAGAGAAGTGATCACAGTTTTGATATATTGGAGTCTATTTTTATGGAGCTGATTTTGTTGATGTGCCTCACCTTATCAACACTCAGGGTAGATTCCTGATAAATAATATTGTTACTGTTGCACTTTTAGAAATTTCGTGTATAGATTCAAGAAATAGTACTAGAGAAACTAACTTTTCAGATATATCAACTGATGTGGCAGTGTTTCATTTGTTTCATGTTTGAGTTCACTTTAGAACTTATTTATTCATAACAAATAAGATATTATCATATATTAGTTGATACTTAAAAGTTGGCGTCTCTAGTACTACTCTGGAAAACAACACACAAAATACGATTAAGAAATTGGTGTCTTCACAAAAGAAAACTAATATTGCACAAAATGGGTCAATTTCCAACTCACCTTCACCAACCTACCAACCTTGAATTGTTCCATATTGACACACTCACTGAAAACAAAATATGTAGAATGTGCTAGTAACAAACATTGTTTTTCATACATTAGTCCACATCTGATTGCAGAATTCTCAGCAATAAAACCATCTGCCCCAATTAAAAGCATAAATTTTGTTTGGTATATGCCTGAAAGCCATGAGCAAAGAATAATGTCAAAGATTCTACTATTTGTGCAAGGAAAACAGCCAAGACAAAGCCCATGTAATTTTTAAATATAATCGCCACAAACTCTCCTCAACCATGGAAAGTTGAGTCGAAGTGGATGCATGAGACATGCTTTTTCTTGTTAAAAATGCTATACATATGTACACCGTACTTTTGGACTCATTATACAGTAGACTACTGTATACTGTATTTCTATACTTTGCTAAGAGTTCGATTCTTTTCCTCCCCTTCTCTTCAATGGAAAATCATCGCTAGTTCTTTTTCATCCCTAACAACATACGGGGTTGGACTGCTGAGTTCATAACTTTTCTATTGTTTATCAAACTTTTCTGAGTTCATAATTTTCTGAGTTCATAATTATTGAATTACAAAACGTAAATGGCAAGAATCAAACTATATGGACTAAAATGAAACTTTGAATTCTGCACCCGATATTTTAGGTTTGATTCTCCCCATCTTTAAGATTGCTTGTACAGAAAAAACAAATAAATTTATTTAAATAATTTATCATGTGACAAAAGAGATGAAGTCGGAGAAAACAAAATAAAAAAAGTTCCAAGTCCCCCAATCTTTCTTCGAGTGTGTGATACTTTTCTATTTATTTATTGATGGAGTGCCTGTTGAGTGTGTATTTGATTTGATGCTTTGGTAGCTTGCGTCTCATGTTGCTTATATTACTGGAAATATAACAAGCTAACAAAAAAATGTTAAAAACGAGAAAGGCAGGTCCCATTTAGAAACAACAAAAAGAAAAAGAAAAAGAAAAAATTTAATTAAGCATGCATTATGCGTGGGGTATGTTTGTCCCCGTATTTAGCCTACGTTATTGTTGAGAGTATTATCCCACATCACAAATAAAAGTACCGTCTTATAAAATAAATAAGAAAAACATGAGTGATAAAAATGAAGAAGGCTACACATTTGTCATTTATCTTCTCACTACTATCTTATTTTTCTTATGCACTTTTAATTATAAAAAAGAACATTAAAACATTTATAAATGACTTTGAATCATTACAAGGCTGACTGCAGCAACAATTGCTAAGAACAATCCATCACTCTCCAAACTAATACAGATTATCAACTTGTACAAATAGCGCTCAATCGCTGAAAATTAACAAATTAGCATTACGTTAACTATTTTATTTGGTTAATTACACATTGTAATTCAATAAGCCGAATCGAGATTAGCCACTTTAGGATTTACTTTTTAAATAGCCATGTTTGGTTAAGAGGCGACAGAAGATAGCTACCACTTTATCTCTCTCGTTGGTTTGTTTGGTTTTCATTTAGAATTTTGATATTTGTAGCTACTTCAAAATAATAAATAATAAAAAATATTGTAACGGAAAAAAGAATAGTAATAAAATATTCATTGTAAGTCAAAACATAAAAACAATTCGAGTCTCGGCAATTGTGACACCTGATGGCTAGCAGACTCAGTTCCGTGAGCGAGAATTAATCGAGGTATGTGCAAGCTAGCCCGGACACCTCATGGTATTTACTCAAAAAAAAAAAAAAAACATAAAAACAATGTTAGAACAGTAGCGTGATGAAAAAGTTGTTACCCAGAACAACATCATTTTGTTGGATTGAAATTCAGTTAAAATTTGGTGAGCCATTAATTATCATTAAAAAAAAAAATTTAATAAATCGAAGTAAAAATTGAAGTCCAAGTCCAACAACTATGGCGTCTTCCTATGACAGCCTGAATTTTTAGACAGCGCCAAGGTGGGCCCCGTCACGGGACGCCTTCAAAATTTTCAACTTTGAACAATAAATCCCACCATTTGGCCTCTTCCTCCACTCTCTCTACTATATAAAACTCCTAATACCAACTCTCGTTTTGCTCTCACCCTCAGATTCATATCGTTCGTTAGATCTATCTCTCTTTTTTCCCGGAAAATTTTAGCGCTTTCCCGGAAAATCTTCGTTTTCCTGGCGGCTTTTTGAGAAACCAAGTGGGCGTCGGGAAATGGTCGAAGAGTCGCAGAAATGGGTGCTGATGGTGACGGCGCAGACGCCCACCAACATCGCCGTGATCAAGTACTGGGGGAAGAGGGACGAGACGCTCATATTGCCGGTCAATGACAGCATCAGCGTGACGCTTGATCCGGAGCACCTCTGCACCACCACTACTGTCTCCGTCAGTCCTGCCTTTGACCAGGATCGGATGTGGCTCAATGGAAAGGTAAAAGCTTTTTGTTTGTTTACGTCTTCTCAGTAGTCTCTTTTTGTTTGGTTCCCGGGAAAATGCATGGGAAACAGAGGATTTGAAGGTCTTTATCTGCTGTTAGCTTTGACATAAACTTGGTGGTCCCCATTGGAAGGCAAAAAAACTTATGGGTTCTAAGTTTTTGCCCATTTGGTTGGCAAGAAAAAGTAGAAATGGAAAGGAAATTGAAAATTTATAGAAGCTGTATCACTAGTATTGAGCTTTTGAAATTGGCTCTGTTGCCTTTGCCACAGAATTCTCAGAGGTTTAATATTTGCTTCTCCAAACACCATGATCGTTTTGGGATTTACCTGATCCGTGGCTCTTTTTTTATTTTTCCGGTTAGTGTAGGAGATTTCTCTTTCTGGAGGCAGATTCCAGAGCTGTTTAAGGGAAATTCGTAGTCGAGCTACTGATGTTCATGATAAGGAAAAGGGAATCAAGATTACTAAGAAGGATTGGGAGAAATTGAATGTACATATTGCTTCATACAACAATTTTCCTACTGCTGCTGGATTGGCTTCCTCGGCAGCTGGTTTTGCTTGTCTTGGTAACGGATAATACTGATCATATTATTGTTAATTTGTTACATGATTAGTGCCTTAAGTTTGAGAACACATGACTGTGTTAATAATGTTACTTGGGTACTGGATTAATCATTCTTTGTCAATAAATAGTAATTCAGCAATGAGCATATCATAGCTAAGCCTCCGTTTCTACTTGCAGTTTTTGCCCTCGCAAAGTTAATGAATGCGAATGAAGATCACAGCCAGCTTTCTGCTATTGCAAGGTAGTTTAATAGTTCTTCAATTATCTCATTTTCAGGTTGCCTGTATCTTGCTTCAATTATAATGATTCCAATTGTGAATGCCTTGTGCTTCATTTTCATTGCTTGAATGTGGCTGCTGTTCATGGAATTTTTAAGTCATGATAAGTATCAGAGTTATTATGTTTGCTACTATATAGACCTCATGGTAATGGATTTCACTATGTGTGTTTTAAGTTGTGTTATAAATCCTTTTTCTTCTGTATTCACATTATAGAGATTCAAGTATTGTAGTTGGTGGTGATAATTCTCTAAATTTGTTCGTTCATACAGGCGAGGTTCGGGCAGTGCTTGTCGCAGTTTGTATGGGGGATTTGTCAAGTGGATCATGGGAAAAGTTAGTTTAGTTCTTTTATGGTTATTGTTATGTCCTCTGTTAAAAACCAAGTTATTCTATTGAGTCTTTAGTGCTGATTCTTGGTATCATTATCTATTAAGGATGAGAAGGGAACCGACAGTCTTGCAGTTCAACTTGCGGACGAGAAGCACTGGGATGAGCTTGTCATTGTTATTGCTGTGGTATGTAATATATCTTCTATACATTCTGTCAAATGATTTTATTGGCAAAATTTGGCCTGTGGATATGACTTTCTTTTCTTGTCATCTTGTGCTCGGTTGTTTTTGAAAGATTTTCCCTAGGGTCTTTTGAATTTTCGACTTTCGATCTCTGAGTTGGCCATGCATTTCATTCTCTTCTTTTTAAAATATAATTTTTTGGGTAGTTTGATGGTTTGACGTTATTTCTATTCGTGATATGCATCTTTCTGGTTTTGTAGTATCAACCATATTATCTTAAATGTGTTTTCTGGTAAGTATCAATGGCACGATGATACTTTTCAGTTTTGCAAAATACTACCTTTGAATATTATATTATATTTATTTTAAAAAAATTATCCCCGTTCAGTTGCACAAAGAGTTAGGAAGATATTAAGTAGTCAAGATTAAAAAAAAATATATAGTAAGAATTAAAAGTTTGATTTAATGTATTTAATTTGAGAGTTGCTACTATTAAAAAGAATAATTTTTATAAAGTCGAGTTTATTTTTTGCAAGTCATGTTAGTGCATGTTTTGTTGTCATGAGGTGGATTTGGTGGAATGGAAACATAATTTGGCAGTTGTACCCAGCCCAAAAATTTATATGATGGGTGTTTATAATGACTGCACATGCTTATTTTGGAACGTTGAGGTGCCGCAATTTGTATAGAATCCTGACAGAAGCCAAAGATGTATTCTGAATGTCTGACTAGGTTTATCACCCTATACCCTAAGTTATTCAAATCTTGATTTTGTTTATTCCAGGTAAGTTCACAGCAGAAGGAAACGAGTAGCACTACAGGAATGCGTGATACTGTTGAAACAAGTTTGCTCTTACAACATAGAGCGAAGGTACATTCTCCATTGTCCTTTCACTGCCTAGTTTAAATGCTAGGAATTTTACGAACTGAACTTTAATCCATAAATTCTATAATTTTGAATTATTTGTACCTTCAAGCTCCCTCATTTTAGTGCACCTTTAATAGAAAAACACGGTGTCTTATTCTTTTAGGTCATCTGCTGTCGCTTATTTTGGTGGGGTCATTTAACCCTGATCTAACTTGTATATTTCTGTTTGTCTTTTTATACTGTTACAGGAAGTGGTACCCAAACGCATATTAAAAATGGAAGAAGCTATAAAAAATCGTGATTTTGCTTCTTTTGCACAACTGGCCTGTACTGACAGTAACCAGTTTCATGCTGTTTGCCTCGACACATGTCCCCCCATATTCTACATGAATGATACGTCCCACAGGCAAGCCTCTTTTTTGCATTTGTGTTACTTGAAAAGCTCAGCGGTTACAGTAATTCATTTATGTTTTCATTGAGGTGCGGAACTAGAAACTTGGAATTCAATATTGATGAAGTAACTATGTTTCAGGATAATCAGCCTTGTTGAAAAGTGGAACCGTGCAGCAGGAACGCCTCAGGTTAGGAAACTAAATTATTTTTAACGAGTATAAAATACTGATTGCTGCTCTTTGTAGCATGATAATGTTAAAAAACGGTGATCTTAAATTTCTAAGATTGCTAGTGCTCTGTGAGCAGTCATATCTTGAATTTGGTATGTCTGATTGTATTTTCAGTAGAAGTCCTTCAGCATAAAAAGATTAACCTAGTTAAAGCTTCAATTTTGCATGTTTTCTTCATATAATGTCTCAACTGAAGCAAATTGCACATCCTCAACAGAAGCAAGCTGTAAAGAATTTCCGAAGATGTAACTAATAAATTTACAAATTATTAGTGGAAAAGAAAACTTTTGGCATTAGCGTTTCAAGTAATTTGGTTCAGACTTTGTTCTCATAATAAACGTTATTGCTCAAACCATGCTTGGAAGTTTCCCTGGGGATATACCTTTCCTGAATGGCAATATTATAACATGTTAGTAAAAGTACTAAATTTCGGTTGTGACTCTTAAAGGCTTCAGAAATACTAATCTGAACCTGCTTATCTCATGTGGCACTAATCTTACTTTACGTTTAGCTTATGGCATCCATCTGCTACTAAATATTATTTGGGAAAATATTTTATACTCTATAAGCTTATTTGAGTTGCATACTGTTCATACTATTTTTTTGAGTAGTTGAAAATATTTTAATAACTGACAGGTGGCGTATACATTTGATGCGGGGCCGAACGCGGTTCTAATCGCACGTAACCGAGAAACAGCTGCCCTTTTGGTTCAGAAGCTGCTATTCTGCTTTCCTCCAAAATCTGATGCAGATTTGAACAGGTAATATTTGTGGGCTTTCATATGACATTTCCTCAAGCTTAACAGATTCTTATTTCTGTGTGGTTTCCGCATCAATGATTTTTCTGATGGCACCAACCTTGCTCCCCCTTGTGTGTGTGGCTTTCTCTTTTAAATTTTTTCTTAATTCTTGTCACAGTTTCGTTCTTGGTGATAAGTCCATTCTGAAAGATGCTGGGGTTGAGAGCCTGGAGGCCATCGAAAGTTTGCCTGCACCTCCAGAAATCAAGGATCCATCCCAGAGGCACATAGGAGATGTTAGTTACTTTATTTGCACAAGACCTGGGAGAGGTCCAGTTGTGCTGTCAGATGAAAGTCAATTTCTTCTCAACCCTGAAACTGGGTTGCCAAAGTAAGTTGAGAAGATTTCTCTTTCTTTCACGGTGTTCTGTTGTTTCTCAGGACGATTCAACTGGTTGTATGAGCCTGAATAGTTCGTTCAGATGATCCTTAGCTGGACCCAAGAATTGCCATAAAATGATTATCCGAGTTCATCTCAGTTAAGACAGTTTCTGTTGCTTGTTTCATGTATCTTATCTTTAACTTACTTTTTGCTCTTTCAATCCAATTATGGTCTTTGTGCTCATTGTCTTTGACACATTAACGAATAAATTGTCTATTGTTCATCTGAAAGTGTGACATTGTGATAACTATTAGCAATTCATTCCCGTTCTCTACATGCCCGTCCAAAATGTCAATCAGAAATTTTGAACTCTGAGTTAAAATAGCTTGAATTCCACCAACATCATGGCATTGTATGACCTTTGTACTGATGCATCCCGGAAGCAAATGATCGACAAACGTCCAGATCCAAGAACAAGCAAATGATCGACAAACGTCCAGATCCAAGAACAAGCAAACGATCGACAAACATCTAGACCCATCAGCTTTATGAAATTCACCAAAGAAGAGAGAAAATTTCAATAATTTCAATAATGATATTAATAAGCCGTCAATTACGACGCTTAAAGTTGTTCAAATGGAAAACATAGAACTTCAAAATCGTAGGAAGCTTCTTAAAACTTGAATGACAAGAAAATAATTACATCCTAATCTTAATAAAAGTAAACAATTAATTATTCTAAAATTAATAAAAAAGCATTAAATAAAATATTTTCCTCGCCCGAACCCTATTCTTTCATGAATAAGCCAATTGATAGCACTACAAGAACACTTCCTCCTGATGCTTTCTTTTCATCTCCTTTTTATTCTTTCCTACTTTTTCCTTACACATTTGCAAACAAGTATCCTAGAATTTACCCATACGGCTACTGCCATGTTTTCACTTTCCATGCCTTTTTTTTTTAAGTACAAACGATAGTTTAAACTATACGTTATGAGAGATTCTCTCACACAAATACTATCATGGTATCATGGGAATTCGAACCTAAGACCACTAGTATGCAAGTCAAAGTCCTTTTTTACTTGGCTAAACCTCGTTGGCACCTTCCATGTCTTATATTTGCACCAAGTGCATTGCATCTGTCATTTGTGCAGAATTTATCAATCTTCACAAACTATTTTCAAAAAGTCTAATTCCTTTCCAATATTTAATCTATATGAAAATTTTAAGCCAGTTTCGTCCAATACCTTACAAAATCTATCTTGCTGAAACAAAATATTAAACAATGACAGAAATTTGAGTCTGATACAAAGGACAAAAAAAAAGAAAAGGGAAGAGAAAGAGCTGCCCTGTATCAACAATAGGCTACTTCTCTTCAATCAGAAGTGCCTTTAAGATAGCTTCACTGATACCATCTGCAGCTGGAAACAAGTGTCCAGCACCTGGTAACTCATGGTAGTGAATCCATGGAAGCTTTTCTGCAATATAGCGTTGCAGTTCGACTGGGACAAGCAGATCTTCATCACCCTGCCATAGATGGACAGAGCCTTCCTTACCGGCAAAAGGGTTCTTCAGATCTAGAGGATCAAATTCCCAGGTCCCAAATCCAACCATCATGTCACGAAGGACCGACTCAAATTCTCCTTGCTGCTTGGCCTGTACCTGCAATTGATAAATGAATCATCAAAGCTGGTAGCAAGGACGAATGCCACATAAAATGAGTCAAGTATATTTGGATGAGAGTATTTTCAACAAGATTACAGCACAAACAAAACTCCCAACTGCCCTGTAAACCAGGAGGCTCCTGAAAACCTCAACTAGCACTATAGCTCAAGGGTTTCAAATTGTTGTACAACAGTTTGAGAAGTTAATTTTTCACATCATATGAAGCTTTATATTGAATCTTCTAAGGTACGTGGTAATGGACCGAGCTGAAGTAATGCCTCATGTTGTGTCCCTCTTATTGAGTTCAATAAAAAAGTCCTAATCATTTGCCGAATAAGAAAAGTACCTTGTTATCTCTTTCAGAAACGTTCGCATTCCGTATGATCTCCAAATCTTGGCGAGAAAAAATATTCATATTTGGGTTACTACTGGATACAACACTGGATGTAGGAAATAGTTTCTGAGTGTTCCACCAGTAGATTAGCCATGGTATGTGGTGAGCAACTCGAAGTGCCCATTGATCCCGCGGAGGTTGTTTATAATAGGCACTGGACAAGTTGGCAGGCAAGCCTGGCCACCAATAGTTGACAACAGGAGCAATCAGTGTTGCTCCTGCTAGCCTGTCAGCATCCCAAACATCAAACTTGAGAAAAACTTCAATACTGATTAACATATCAGGTGATGTAGAATTTGGTCATCATTGAAGTAAAGCCTTGTATCCAGAATTTGATACAAGCATAAGTACCAGATAAAACCTACTTTCAATGAAGTTCCAATGCCGGTGTAAAGTAATTAATGTATTATGCAGCCTTTGCAAATCTTTACTTCAACATCTAGAAGGTTTCCATATTGTATCCAGCCAAAATTTTAGTTGTTCTTAAAAGTTAAAGTTAAATACATATGCAGCATGATATTTGAAATTAATTCATCCCTCTCTCTCTCTCTCTCTCTCTCTCTCTCTCTCTCTCTCTCTCATTCACAAAGGACGTGGAGAGCATTTACAACTGCCTATACTATCCATGAGGCCTGTAGGAAAGTCTTACCTGTGAGGGATGTACTGAAGACACTTCCAGATGACCTGTCCACCCATAGAATATCCAATTACATAAAATTTGGATCCCAGTTCCAGCTGGTCACCAAGCTCTTCTATATCTAAAGCCAAACTCTTCCGCGTTCGCTTAGGATCTGGATCACTTTCACCATATCCCGGTCTGTCAAAAGAAACAATGTACACCCCTAAATCTTCAAGCACTTCCTGAAAAAGAATCCATCAAGAAGTTAACCAATCTAATTTAAGGACACAAACTTCAAAAACCAATGACGACTATAAAATCAATTTGAAATTGAGAAACAAATTGAAAACCTTAGTGACGGTTGTTGCAATCAGTGCATCATGTCTGGTAGAACCAAAGGCATGAACATAAATAATCTTATATCTGGCCACTTCTTTTGGAACACCATGTTCCTTGTAGGCCAAATATCTTCCATCCCTCAGTTTTATTCTAGATGCCGTGACGAGTGGGCCGCTGGGGGAGCCACAAAGTTTTGGAGGGGGTGGTTGGATGGCCTGATATGCCCATGCCAGCAACCCAGCTAACAAGAGAAATGTGAGTCTCTTAAACATCTCTGATGCCTGACCCCCTGAGAATGAAAAATGAAACTTTGCTGAAAAACCAGTACAAGAAGTGAGGAGCAAAATAGCACTGACCTTGAGGACACTATAATAAGGCTTAATTTGGGCATTTCCCCTTAATTTGGATGATTAAAGTTTTGATGAGATCACATATTGATTACCTCCACAAGTTCACCAATGAAGAGGTTATCTGAATGAAACAACAACCAGAAGAACAGGAGAGCCAAGTTTAAAAAGCAGGGTAAACAGAACAAAAATACACACAAAATACAGAAAGGGTCAATAAACAAATAAATCAGTTTGCACATTAGAAACTCCCATCATTTAGTTAATTTTACAAGAAATTACATGAACTTCAATAATCTATCTGCTTTGCCCTATTCTTCATCCAAAAAATAAAAAATAAAAATGTAGCAATAAATCTGTCCATTGGGTTTCCATTGTGTCCAAGAAAGCAGTCAATATGCAGAAACAAGCATCAACCAAATCAACCAATCATTTTTAAGACTGAAAAACTTGAATGTATGGACTGCATCATATAAACTAGACTCAGATCATAAAACCCAGAGAGAGAGAGAGAGAGAGAGAACGTACGTTAATTACAGTTGAGTGCAGGAAGAACAGCTGTTGTGCTGAAGCAAACCATTATATATCATTAACTTAACATTTGGTTTTAATTAATTAATTAATTGTATTACAAGTAAGTAAACAAGACCGCCACCTAACTACCGAACCCAACCTAAAGTCGATGGCATATTTTTCGCTCCATTCATTTTGCAGGTGAACCTTACAAGACGACAAAAATGGATTATTTTCTGCTATGCTGTCGTAACATTGACCTAAATGCTTTTGTTGTCGTCTGTTATAATTATTTTCTTTTTACAAGAAAATGGATAATTTTGGGTTGTCGTAAGATTACCCTAAATTTCAAGCGTTTTGAAAAATATGATAATTTAAAATGTTGACAATCTCTAAGAAAAATTTATCTGATATCCCACATAGCATGATGAAGTGATGCAGTGATGCAGTGGATTTACCCAAAATCAACTCCACTTTTTGACCAGAAGAAAAAGTGATTAGGTAAGTTTTTTTTAATATTTACAATAATTGGTTTGGGCCTAACAAAATATTTATATAATTGTTGGGGTCTTTTTTCGTCAAAAAACTTGTCCAGGTTTGTTGATTCTTGGACCACTATAGAGTGATGGATCAAGTCTTTGTTGCCCTCTTTTTTGAGATAGCGCCCAAAGTATCCCAAGGGAGAAGTAAGTCACAGGGGAGTACTCTGTTCTTCTTCCAGCTGCTACATGTTTTGTGTTAACGTTTTCAGTGGCTCTGGAAAGAGTTGGAGATTGTGCATTGATGTTGTATAGGCTTGGCATGAGAGTTAGCTTTGGTGAATCAAGATATTACTAGGCTTTGCATGAGAAGCTTGTGGCGTGGGAGCTAAGAACCCATAAGTTTAGCAAGAGTTAGAGAGTTCGAAAGGCAAAAACTTGGAACTGTAGATGGACTATATCTTCCAGTAGCTCTGGATTGCTCCCACCAGCTTGAATGAGTTTCTTGAAACAAAGAAAATTAATTATGATGCTTGACTCATGATTTACTGAAATGCTTGGGTGATGTTTAGGGCTTAGCATGGCCTTCTAAGAGAAAATAAGCAGAAAGAAAGGATTAAGGCTTGAGATTTGGTGTCACATCCCTAGATCAACTCCACCGTAGAATGATATTATCCTCTTTGGGCCCCCTCTCTGCCCTCAATGTTTTGTTTCTAGGAACTCACGAGCAACTTCCTAATGGGCCACTCATCCTAGGACTGCTCTAGCTAAAACTCGCTTAACTTCGAAGTTCCCATGACTCCGAAGCCAGTGAGCTCCCAAAAGGCCTCATGCTAAATGGAAACGGGCATGTACATATAAGACACATTACCCCCTCTCCATTGGTCGATGTGGAATGTTATATAGGTATCCAATGACTATGAAAATGTCTATACTTATGCATGCATAAAGAGAAATGTAGATGTACAAACTAATGATCATCAATGATACTATTTATATAAGGTACGTATTAAGGTGATCAAGGGCTGTTATGATATTGATCCATGTTTTATTATGATTGTCGACAATGTAAAGAAAGATTGGCCAAACTGGAATAGGCAGTCCAGTAAATTGAATATTTTTGGAAAACATGGAAGGAATGGACTAGAGTTCGAACACCAAAAGATATGAAATTGTATAGGTTACAAATCGGTGTTTGTGATCAAGTGAAATAAAATCATTTGATATGGCAAAATGTATCCATGTAAAGACAAACTTTTTATGATATTCTCGGAGTATATTATATAGATGCATCCATGTTTACTGCATATTTATGGAGATTTACATTTATATGAAAATCTAAAAAGATTATGAAGCGTTTGAAGCATATTGCCAGAAACGATCTCTTTTGAAGAATACATAAGAATAAGTTCTAAGAGAGATGTAAAGTGCTATATATTATATAAATTGTTCAAAGAAAAAGAAGTTAAGTAGCCCGAAGCTCAATGTATGTATTCAAATATCATGAAATGAAAACGATCTAATTGCCTTAGGAGTACTTTGATTGAATTATGAGTTCGAGATTAAGTTCAATATCGTTGCAATGTATTCAAATTTTTAAAGAAAGTATCAGAATATTTAGGTCTCTTGAAGAGCCTATGACATGCTAGCATAGTACACACAAATTTATATGAATAGCTTATTACATTATGCAATTTTATACTCTTGTCCTCGTAACGGTAACGTATGAGTTTTCTTATATTATTATTTTAGTGATATTATAGAATATGATGTTATTTTAAGAATTGTTAATGTGAAAGGATTTTTGAAAATAGTCTAGATATTTTTGGTATTACTCTACCTCAACAGGGATTCAAAGAAATGACATACATACATCCGCCAATGATGCTATTGAAGAAATTTTAATCCAAGCATTACCAAAGCTCGCTTTGCAGGAGGAAAATGAGATATCAATATCATTTGTGTTGCATCTTCAAATAGTTTAAGTTTGTCGTCATCAAGGGAGTAATTCAACATGGGGAGCATTGAACAATTTTCTACATACAAGAAATATGCTCTCTGTACTCTTTTCCCTTCGACTGGGTTTTTGTCCCATCGAGTTTTTCCTAGCAAGGATTTACGAGGTCCAACACCATATCAATGATCCAGAAGAATTGTGCACCCTTTATCCCTTCGCTTAGGTTTTGTCCCATTGGATTTTTCGAACAAGGTTTTTAATGAGGCAATTATGTCAATTGTATGGTAGACATCCAAGGGGGAGTGTTGCAAATGCATGAGTTGGTAGATGACCACCATACCTCTTAGTATACACAATTTCTAATTCTATGTAACCTATACACTAAATACCATAATTATGGGCTTGTAATTTATGAGTTATTAATGTCTTCTTATCATTGTAAGCCTATAAATAAGAGGTCTTATCAGGATAAGACATACATGTTGATTGAACAATTTCTATTGTCTGTCTCTACTATTCATTTCTCTCTACAAATTCCCTTCGTTATATAACATTATTGAAATTACCTGTAGGATGACTAAGAATGCCTAGAAGGGGGTAAATGGGCCAATTAAAGATTATAATCAATAAACAAAAATTAAACTTCGGTAGCAGGATTGATATGACTTATCAATCTTGAAATGTGCTAAACATAAAATAAAGAAACACGCAAAGAATTATTTTAAGTGGTAAAACCCCACACCTCGGGAAAATCCACAGGACTCCTCAGTCCAACACAAATCTACCATAGAACAATGATTACAAGAAGTACTCACACACTTATCCTAGACATATTGTAGATAATGTTTACCGACTTCTTCATAACTCAACTTCTGTCACGGGATGATCTTCGACACTCCTTATGTTGAACGCAATATTGGTCGCAACTGCTTCAAGCTCACCGGAGGATAAACGCCACAACAGTCTTGGTGCCCTCAACTGTATGCGTCACCGACATGCATATGAATGCAATATGAATGATGAAAGGATTTGATAGATCACCAAGCAAATAAGGAACATTTGATGACTTATCTAAACAATGTGCACGACAGCTTTCTAAAAACTAATTCAATATGCCCAAAAGTTCAACACGTTGAACAGCTCTGTATTTGAAAAGAAAACCGCACCTTTTTATTCAATTCATGTTTTCTCTTGAAGAAGAGAAACCCAAGAGACCATTAATTCTCTCCAACTATGACTCTACAACCTAATCCAATATATGCTCTTCATTAAGGCGCCAACCAGAAGACAAAATACTATCCAATTATGAATATGAATGATTCAATATGGACTCAAAGTGATGACACCAAAACGCTCTAGGAAAGTAATCTTAAGAGATAAAATCTAATCCTATTAAAAATAGGATTAACATAAAAATATTTGATTGAAAATAACTCCAACTAGGAATCCTATAATGAATGCATGATTATATCATGATTTACCTGAAATCAGCTTCCTCATATCGATCAAGTCATACTATGAAAATCCGAATTGAATGTGTTGCGCCAAACCTTCCAGTAAACAATTCATACACTAATTCTCAACCTATACTAGAGTCTAGGAAATGACTATATAATTTTCATACTAACAACTATGCACTTTGCTATGACTTCAAGTATCATGTACTCAATTTTCCCATGCCAGCCATGTTTCCTCTTTATCTTTTTGACATGTGTGCTCTCGCTTGACATAAACTTAACTATGTTAAGTCTATTAGCATTTATTAAAAATAATATAAATAATAACAAATAAGCAAAGACTGGTTTCTTTCGTTCATCTACTCTACAACCACCCTGTTCTCCCCACCGCCCCAAAGCCTCCCTATCTCTCTTTGAGGACTGTAACATTGTTGGTATGTTCTGCCACCAAGAAGAGAATCGGCAAGTTCCTAGACATGACTAATGTGAGAGCAAATATATTCAACGTCCAATTCCGCGATGCCATGTGGAAAATAAGGTTGTCCTAAAATTATATTAATTAAACCAATTAATCTGGTTTATTAGTATAATAAACATGGGAGTTTTCGTATTTAGGCAATGGAGTAATGACACTAAATCTCATTGATTATCTCCATCCAATTATTCAAGAAATGAATAATTCTATTAAAAGAGTATTATTCCCTCCTTAATTGGCAAAAGAAATGTTACAAAAAAGGAATGCTATTTAAGCTAAAGGTAGAGACAAAGAAGGTAACTTAATTCTGAAAACCGTAGAGAAACACTCTCTTATGGCTCTAGCCCCCCCTCTCTTTCTTTTCCTAGAAAGAAAGCTTCGTCTTTTCAGTTAAAGTTGTATCTTCCCAAGACTATTTAATAACTTAGGCATCGGATGATTTTTGGCCAATAACCCCTGACTGTGCTCTGTTGACCGCCATTTATTTTGCAAGATTCGAGGAAGAAGACGATCAAGAGACGCGAGAATTTTCTCCGAATATTCAAGGGAAGGATTTTGCACAAACAAATTGGTGAGAAAAGTCTTATTTGAATAATATTTACCCAAATAAACTTGACTAACCAAAGATGCATGGTTGCAAAGGATGCGCCAACACTGCTTAGCCAATAAAGCTTGATTAAAATAATCGAAATCTTGAAAACCCAAGCCACCATATTTTTATGACGACAAAGAGAACTTCATTTAACCCAATGTATCCCTCTTTAGTTGCGCCTTTTACCCACCAAAAATTAGCACACAGAGAAGATAATTCTTTGCAAAATCCTTTAGGCACATGAAAAGCACTCATAGAATAAGACGAAATAGCTTGAACCACCGCCTTTAATAAAATCTCATTCCCTCCCGTCCAGAGAGATTTTTCCTTCCAACCATTAAGCCTACTCCAAATACGATCATGCACTGAATTAGAAAGCTCCCAATGCCCTCGACTAACCATTGTAGGCAAACCTAAATATCTTTCATGGCAAGCAACAACCGGTATACCAAGCACATTGGCCACCACATCTATGATTACCTGTTGGGCATTAGGGCTAAAAGATAAATTTGATTTATGTAAATTAATTTGTTGACCATATACTTCCTCACAAAAGCGGAAAATTTCTAGCAAGATAAAGCACACATCCTCCTTCAATTCAAGAAAAGGAAGGCTATCATTTGCAAACAACATATGTGAAATACATGGACCGGTCCTGCACATATTCCTAATAATTTCCCATTGAATATCGCTTGATGTAAAAGGTCCAAGAAAGCTTTAGCACGAATAAAAAATAAATAAGGGGAAAGAAGATAACCATGTCATAAACTCCTTTGTGGGATAATGAACCTAAATGGATGCCCATTCTAGAATACCGAGAACGACACATATATTGCAGACAATCCATGATTTCGAACAACAAAATTTGAAGCAAAACCTAATCGTAATATCATGGGGCCTCCAAGAAACACCATTCTACCCGGTCATAAGCCTTAGCCATATCTAATTTGGTAGTCATTGTCACTTGTTGATCGTCCTTCAATTTCTTAACGGAATGCATAGTTTCAAAAGCAACTAGTACATTGTCCAAAATATTGCGACGAGGAACAAAGCATTATGTGTATCATGAATGTCTTCAAGTATAATCAAATTTAGATGATTAACAAAAGTTTTTGCCACCAACTTGTAGATAACTGTACATAAACTTATATTCCTAAACTGTTCAAGGAGTTTTAACCTTTAGAATAAGAGCAATCACAGTGTGATTATGAGGACGAACACTAGACTCACCATTCAAAATTGTTTAAAAAGATGCACTGACAGTGTCCCCAAAAATATGTCAATATCGTTGATAAAAAAAAGGGTTGGCATGCCATCAATTGCGAAAGAGTTGTTTCCAAATCAGCTCTTGTAAGTAAAATCGCATTCATTTCAGCAGTGACATGAGGCTCCAAGATGCCCAAGATGTGATCCATATTTGCTCCTCCTATTTGAGAAAACAAAGTAGTGAAAAAAGAACAAAATAATTGGCCTACATCATCCACATTGGTACACCAATTACCCAACTCATCCATGACACCTATAACATCATTAGTCCCCACCGCCATAATATTTATTCTTTTTCTAAAAGAGTACTTAAATTTTGCTCAAAACTTTTTATATGGGGAAAATAACAAGATGGTTGGCACAAAGCCTGAACCTCAGCCATTTCAACTTTCACTAATGAGAAAACACGACAAATGCCCAAAAACTACGAAAAAGTACCATCAATGCTTGGGTAAGGACTTGTAAAGTCTTCGTATACTTGGATAAAGAATCAATCAAGGAGATCACAAAAGAAAGTGTTGAAGTTCATGATTGTCTAACCATATCCTCACACCTTTTCTGAGGGTCCATATCTCTTCAAACTGGACACGGTGCCCTTGTTTTTTATGATGGGAAGCAACACTAGGTGGATCTATCAAAAGTTCAAGAAGCAGAGGTTTGTGGTCAGAACTAGAGATGATCAGATGGTGACAAACAACATGCACAAAAGAAGACATTACATCCATATTTGCTAAACCTCGGTCAAGTTGCTCTTCTACCAAAGCCTCACCAACCCATTGATTTGACCAAGTAAACTGAGGACCAGTGTAAAGAATAGAGATTAATCCGTAGTCTTGCAACATATTACAAAATTCATGGATTAGCCACAATGGTCGACCACTCTTCCCATTCTTTTCGGTAGGGTCACCACTTCATTAAAATCACCCATGACCAACCCAAACCCTGTGACAGTAGCATGTGGCCTACTCAAAAGTTCCCATGAATGGCATCATAATTGTGCAACTCGATTACCATAAAAACCAATAATACAAGAGCTAGGAAAACAATCCTGAAACAAAAACATCAATATGGCCAATCAATGAGCCTGCTTGCTGAACAACCTATATGGGTAGCCAAACAAAAGAAGGCCACCACTAAGACCCACACGCCCCACAGAATAGCCAGTGTAATGTCTCAAACGAATACTTACATTTTCCGTACGAAGTTCAGTCATCTTAGTCCACTATGCCAAATTTTACTTTGCACCGCATCACATAGGCATCGACAAATCTAAAACCAATGCTGTTAGTATTTTAGGCATCTATTTTATAATTAATAAGACTAAAGGGGTATAAAGGCATCAGCACAAATTTTAGACGTTTTTCACCGATGTTGTTTAGCATTGATGATATAATTTATTGATGCGTAAAATATTTTTGAATATTTTTTTTAAGCAGAACAATTATACCGACACCAAAATCATGTCAACACCACTACAATGATTTTTTTAACAAAATATTTTAACTCTCCCTCGCATCCTTCTCTCTTCTCTCTCGCGACAATCACTCTCGTTGTTTCTTTTCCTCCATCAATTCCTTCTACATCCTCAATCTCTGCCGCCATCTTCTTTTTTCTCCATCTCTACAGCCATCTTCTCCTAAACCCCAAAAATTAGAACCAACAAAACATAATTTCTGAGCCCAATTTTGATATCTCCGATTCGATTTGATTAGAATCCATAGCTAAAGACGCGATGGGCCATTTCAACCTCTTGGGCTTCATCGTCTCCATTATCCTCTGCGTCATTGTCTCCGTTCCTTTCTCTCTCTGTTTCTCTCCCTCACCCAGTCTCAGTGAGTGAGTTGAGTGAGAGAAAAAAAGATTTTCTCTCGCTCTTTGGCCTCATCCACCTTCAAGAGACACAAGATAGGTAATTTTCCGTTTGATTTTGAGTTGAGGTTTGGAATTTTGAATTAAGGTTTCTCTTTTTGGGTTAGGGTTTCGATTCGAATTAGGGTTTCAATCAGCAATTGGGAGATGTTCATCAGTGGGCTTGTGATTGGGAATTACAAGAGTTACATATTTAAGTATTTGATCTCTCTTTGACGATTACAAAGCACTAGACCTTCTCTACAATTTGTTTTTAGCCCAAAAAAGTCGTAAACTGCTCAAACATATATGAAGCTTTTGCTATACAGTTTTGTTTGTGTCTTAATTTTTGTTTTTGTTTGAGTCAAGCAGTTTTGTTTCTTGGTTTTGAGTAAATGCAAAGTCTTTCAGGTATAAGTTCTTTTCAAATCTGAAATTTATGGTGGTGGTGGTTCATTTTTGTATTAAACCTGTAAATGGCGTGGTTTCGTTACTTTTGAATTTTGTTTTTGGATTAATGAACGCTTTTCTTCCATTTCCGTATTCTTTTAGAATTTTGTTGGGTTGAATTTAGATTTGCTATTGTTTTGATAGTTTGAGTCTAATGCGTTGTTTGGTTACTAAGAAAATGTACCAGTGTAAAGCATTTTGCATTTGCTGAGCTTTACCAAAATAGAGTACAAGACATTTTGTCTTGTTGATCTAGTTTCTTTTAGGTTCACAAAGTCCCCATTTTTGTTATGTTCCGTGGTTATGATGAAACATCCTAGAGTAAGATAAATAAACAGAGACAAGTCTATTGGTCTCTAATTTCTCAAGATAGAATAAAGGAAATGTTAAAACTCTAAATAGGTTTGTATTTTCCGGTGAGGAGGATCTCAATAAGCTCTCAGTTGTTTTTGGTGAGATCTGTTGAAACTCTATATACACTACTTAATTAGCTGGTAGCTGGTGGTGCATTGCTCATAAATCAAGCAATGGGGAGCTTTGGAGGCACACCTACTATAAGGATATCATTGGTAGAAATATGCACTTAAAGTCAACTAATTATGTAATAGTTAGAGTTAAAGACATCTTTGATAAAAGACATATTATGTTATCAATGGATAAGAAAGGTTGTTTTATACATTAAATCATCCTATATTATCTTTCAATATGTAAAACAACCATAGTCCAAAGAATACACAAGTGGATATGAGAGCTATGTAATGAAATTGCATACATGGAGATTTCTCATCATTCCTAAATCCTGAATATGTTCCTGGTCATAGGAATATTGAGTGAGCGTTAATATTCTGCAAAGGCCAATACACACAGTATCGTCTCTATATGTAGGGAATAGCAATGTCTCAAGTCATTAACTATGGAGACACATTGATATGTGTGTAGGTGCTTGTCACTACATTTTATACTTTGCGCGACGAAGAGAATTTCGTCGCGCAAAATACATTGTAGTCGCACAAATTTCAACGTGACAGAAACTTCGTCGCTCAAAGATCGTGAAGAAAGACTTTGCCCGACCAAGTTTTTTCATTGGTTGCGCAAAGTTACTTTGCGCAACTTTGCGCGACGAAAAAATATTGGTCGCTCAAAGACGAAAAAATATTGGTCGCGCAAGTTTGCGCGACGAAACATATTGGTCGCGCAAAGGTTTGCGCGACGAAAAATATTCGTCGCGCAAGGTTTTGTGTGACGAAACACATTGGTCGCGCAAAGTGTTGCGCGACAAAAAACATTGGTCGCGCAAAGTCTCAAAAAAATTTATAAAAAATAAAAAATTCCCGCGTCCCATTTTTCGTACCCGCCCACATTTTAAGAGTTTTGCGCGACGAAATATTTTTGTGTTTTAAATTTTTTTAATTACAATAAACTAATTTAATAGTTTGCGCTAAAAAATATTTCGTCACGCACGGTTTTTGACTTTTTATTTTATTATTTCTTTATTTATATTAATTTATTCAAATTTTTACTTTTTAAATGTAATTTAATTGTATGACTTTTTTTAAATCACTTTAATTTAAATTTAAATTAATTTAAATTTATATTAATTTAAATATATTAATTTATTCAAATTTTTACTTTTTAAATTTAATTTAATTGTAAGATTTTTCTTAATTACTTTAATTCAAATTGACATATTCAAAATAAAATTACATTCAAATTATCCAATAAATAAATAAATATATATATATATAATATTCAAAATGTACACATAAATTAATAAATTACAATAATAAAATCATAATACAAGCGTATTGTGGTAGTAGTGGCGGATGATATGTTTTGATAGTTTCCTAATCCTCAACTTTAGCCATCAAAGTCTCGATGATTACCTACAAAAAAATAAATATGGTCAAATAACAACAACAACAAAAAAAAGAATGCATAATCTCTCCTAAAATTGTTATACCACAAATCCAACCCAAACTCCAATCTCTCCCCTTTACTCAACCCCAAACCCCACACAAACTCAAAACTAACTCCAAAAACACATATTAATGAAAAAAAATTAAAATTTGGAGAGAATATACCTTTTGGCAAGGTTGAGAGTGAGTGAGAATGAGAGGGAGAAGTGAGTGTGAGAGAATTAGATAAGATAGTGATAGAGAGATGAGAGAGTGAAAGATAGTGAAAAGATAGATGAGAGAGTGAGTGAGAGTGAGAGATAGTTAAGAGAGAGATGAGAGATTAAGTGAGGGGAGTGAGTGTGAGAGAAATGGTTGGATTTGGGGAGAGGGAAAGAGAGAGGAGAGGTAAGAGTAGAGAAAGAAATTGAGAAAATGGTGGAGGAGTTATTTCAGTTTTAACAATCGTATCATTTTGTGCGACGAAAATATTGTTAATCGCGCAAAGTTTTGCGCGACGAATATAGGAATATTGGTCGCGCAAAGTCGAAAAAAAATTATTTTTTGAAAAAAATTCCCGCATCCCATTTTTTGTACCCGCCAAAATTTTTAAATTTTTGCGCGACGAAAAATACTTATTGGTCGCGCAAAGTCTAAAACAATTATATAAAAAAATCCAGCGTCCCATTTTTGGTACCCGCCCGCGCAAAGTTTTGCGAGACGAAACATAATGGTCTCGCAAAGTTTTGCGCGACGAATATAGGAATATTGGTTGCGCAAAGTCTAAAAAAATTCCCGCATCCCATTTTTGGTACCCGCCAAAATTTTTAAATTTTTGCGCGACAAAAAATACATATTGGTCGCGTAAAGTCTAAAACAATTATATAAAAAAATTCCCGCGTCCTATTTTTGGTACCCGCCCAAACTTTGCGAGACGAAAAATATATATTGGTCGCACAAAGTTTTGAGCGACAAAAAATATTGGTCGCGCAAAGTCTAAAGTTTTTTTTTTTATAAATTTTAAAAACCCGCGTCCCATTTTTGGTACTCGCCCAAATTTTTTGAGTTTTACACGATGAACTGTTGGTGGCGCAAACTTTTGAGAGAAGAAAAATTGATTCGTAGCACAATATTTATAAAAATAATTGTTATGAATAATAAAAAATAAAATATTTTATTTTATGATTTAAAATATAATTAAGGTGAAAGCTACTTAATAAATGTATATACTATTCAATTTCTTAAGTGTTATATGTACAAAATAAATAAATTTAATGACAGGACCCGACCCAATTTTCGTTTTGGAATCCGAGTCGAATCATGTGCGTGTCCGACATCTAGTGAATGTCGGGCACAAAAGACCTTTTTACCCTTCTCGTCTTAAATTCTTTTCAGATTTTTCCTCAGACTTCTGCCGAAATTTCGACAGAGTCTCCCCTGTATTTTGACCAATCCCAAAATTTTTCACCTGTTAAACAATCAATAAATTTACCCCAACTGCCAGGATATCTCGAGTAACAGATCCCAACTCCAATTTTCTACTAAAACTAGATATCATAGCGTATTTTAAAGTTTTCAAGGTTTCAAGGATTTTCTACGAAACTCTACCTTACGTGGTGACGCGGAAACTTTGAATGGCCCGGTGGTGGATCCCGTGCACTGCTACGGCCTGGGGGCGAAAAACAGGTTGAAAAATGTGAGTGGACCAAAAATAAGGTTCTTAGAAACAACTTCATAACTATAATAACCCCCATTGTAAAAATAGTTAAATAAAACTGAATACATACTCTCCATTTAAAACATACTAAACTCAAGGCATTCTATATAAATCGTATTCAAGCTCAAAAACTTTTCGCACAAAAGCACTGAAATCAACTTGCATAAAACACTGAAATCAACTTGTGTAAAAGTACTGTACTCAAACCTTGCATAACTGAACAAATATATAAAGATATCAATGCCTGAAAAACCAGAGAAGCTGATATAAAATAACTGAAAGTTATAATTAAATAAGATAAAACCCAAAATCCTTTGAAAATACCACCTATTTGTACTCCTGTCATAACCGTCAATTCCCCTGGCAGGTCTCGGGTGCCACGCAGTCTACCCGAGCCGCAAACTGGCGAAATCAGGGGACTATGATCAGCCTGTCCCGCCGGCAGATTTCTCGATGACACCAAGTCAACTCGAGTCGCTCTGGCAGGATGCAGGGGACCGTAGTCAGCCTGATCCGCAATCCTGGCAGGTCTCGGGGACACAGAGTCAGCCGAGCCGCAATCCTGGCAGGTCTCGGGACACCAAGTCTGCCGAGCCGCAAATCCTGGCACTCACGGTCCGAGCGTCCCCGGAACTCGTGAGGAAAAGTCAAGTGCACTGACATAAACTGAAATCGGACTGGATGCCCGTAGACATCGGTCCAACTGTGGGTAATCACCAAAGAAAATGGGTACGAGGTGGGTTTAAAATAAATTCCTTTAGAAAAATCCGATCAATAACTGAAATCTCAAATTGTGCTGCTATTTCATCTGTCATAAGCCTCAAACTCTGTTTTCTATAACTCTTTAACATGTGTAAGTAAGCAGCACAAAACTATGGAACTATTTCTGTACTAATTATGCTCTGAAACATAATAAAACTTACTCAAGATCAAATCAAGAAATTTATTCAAATAAACTCATTTTTAAAAACTTATTTATATAAAATCAATATAAAGTCACTTCTGAAATCTTATTTATAGAAATACTCTATATAACTCATTTATATAAAATCATTCATGAAAGAAAGTCCACTCACAGATGGTCTGAGCTAAATTGACCCTTCGAAGGTCCCGGCTGCGGGTCGACCGGACCTCTGGTGTCTTATTCGATTGATTTGGTGGAGAAACGAAGGAGAATTTCGAGCTGAAAAATCGGGTGGACTCAAACGAACCTCCGTCGGAAAACATGGTTTTTCGATCAGCTCAGGGCGGCCCAAGGGCGGAGGTCGGTCAGGTCTTGACGGCGAGAGGGAGGTGGAGCCGACGGTACCCTTGCCGGAGATCGGCTCAGCCTGTGTCGGCGGCTGGACGAGCTGGAAGGGAGGGGACCACGGGAGGTTTCGCGCGGGAGAGAGAGAGGGAGGAGAGAGAAAGTGACGGGGGAGAGGAGAGAGAAAGGGATAAAAATCTGACTTTTCTCCAAATTACCGTTTTGCCCTTCGGAATTTTTAGATCATATCTTCTTCGTTACAGCTCCGATTCGGGTCTACTCCGTGTCTACGAACTCGTTTTGCAGCGCTCTACGCAATGGCGTAAGCGAAATTCCCAAATTCTTTCTCGATTAAAAAGTCAAATTTTCCCCCATTAAAATATGCGAGGGCAAACTGATCTTTTTGCTAAAAGATATTTTCCTTACTTTTTAGATATTTTCTTTCTTTTTAGATATTTTGTTTTGGGTTATTACATTTAAAGCTACTTAATAAATAAATAAATAAATATGTATATATATACGCACACACACCATTCAACGATCCAACAATAAGACTTGTTTGTATATACTTCAAGATCGTATACCCCAAAAATCGCAAAAAACAAACATTCAGAGATCTAGTAACGGGACAAAACTTTTCGACAGTTATAAATGAAAAAGCACGATTTAATGGTTATTTTAACTCTATGGATACCACAAAATCTTATGTTATATTTAACGAAAATATAAATAAACTCTTAATTGTTAGTGAATATATTGTTTTGATGGCATATGCATTCTACGAAACTAGTTTCAACGATCCAACCGTCAAACTTGTTTTTTTATACTTCGAGATCATATACGCCAAAAATCGGAAAAAATAAACATTCATAGATCAAGTAACGAGACAAAACTTTTCGACGGTTATAAATGAAAAATCACTATTTAACGGTTATTTTAACTCCGATTTTGATGATTTTTTACAGCTACACTCCTTGACCCTATATGAATACAATGACTGAATTTGATCTTCAATTTAAAATATTTACACTAGTGGATACCACAAAATCTTATGTTATATTTAATGAAAATATAAATAAACTCTTAATTGTCAGTGAATATATTGTTTTGGTGGCATATGCATTCTACGAAACTAGTTTCAACGATCCAACCGTCAAGCTTGTTTTCTAATACTTCGAGATCATATACGCCAAAAATCGGAAAAAATAAACATTCATAGATAAAGTAACGGGACAAAACTTTTTGACGGTTATAAATAAAAAATCTTGATTTAACGGTTATTTTAACTCCGATTTTGATGATTTTTTACAGCTACACTCCTTGACCCTATATGAATACAATGACTGAATTTGATCTTCAATTTAAAATATTTACACTAGTGGATACCACAAAATCTTATGTTATATTTAACGAAAGTATAAATAAACTCTTAATTGTTAGTGAATATATTGTTTTGATGGCATATGCATTCAAAAAAAAACTAGTTTCAACGATCCAACCGTCAAACTTGTTTGTTTATGCTTCGAGATCATATACGCCAAAAATCAGAAAAAATAAACATTCAGAGATCAAGTAAGGGGACAAAACTTTTCGACGGTTATAATGAAAAATCACGATTTAACGGTTATTTCAACTCCGATTTTGATGATTTTTTACTGCTACACTCCTTGCCCGATATGAATACAATGAACTAATTCGATCATCAATTTAAAATATATATTTTCTAACAAAAACCCAATTCAAACAACAATAATATATTTTTCTAATAAAAATCCTATCCGATCTAAAATAATAAATTTAAAGCTACTTAATAAATGTATATACCGTTTAATTTCTTAAGTGTTATGCATACAAAATAAAAAACAAAAATAAATTGGTTTAGGTGACAAAATGTTTGGATTACGTCATGCAAAGATTTTAAAAAATAATTTTTTTATTTTATTTATTTTGATAAGGACTTTGAGCGACGAAGTTTACTTTTCGTCGCGCAAAGTCACTTTGAGCGACAAATTATTTTTCGTCGCGCAAAATTGGTCGCGCAAGACTTTGAGCGACGATGTATTGTCGTCGCGCAAAAGTTTGTCGCGCGAAGTGACTTTGCGCGACGAATTATTTTTCGTCGCGCAAAATTTGGTCGCGCAAGACTTTGAGCGACGAAGTTTCAAGTTTCGTCGCGCAAGGGGTTTTTTTTACTAGTGTGTAGAAGAACAAGTACACTGAACGCAATCCAATACATGAGTTACAGCATGGAAGTCTTTACTCACATGTCAAGTTGGAACTCATAAATTACAATGGTGCAAACTAATCCTTAGACCTGAGGCATCATAGATGTTTTGTGGCTATGTTGTTAATCTTTGAGGGCACTATACAGTCATGCTGAATTAGGTATAGCTTAAAGGTGCTCATCAAGATTCTCAATAGAGTCATGGAAGCAAATAAATGTACAACAAGGAATCTCTACTCTTAGTAAAGGAGAGAGAATACTCCAAGATATGATTGCTCAAATCGCTGCGCAGAGTTGTGGATAAGACTTGAAAGAAGAAGTCTTCAATTCTTACTAGGATAATCATATAAAATGAATGATTCACATTAGGATATTGACAATCGGATTCCATGATCTAAAAATGTGAATAAGGAGTATTGGCATACGAGAAGGATTCAATTGCATGGTCATTCCAATTTAGGTTCTTTCACAACGTCTCATTTACCTCGAATAACCGTAACTTGCTGCTAGGCGACAACCATGATTTATGGGTGTCCTTAAATTTAATTGTGGAATTTAATTCGTATATAATATCTAAGGAGTTGAGTGAACCCACTACCTTGCTAAAGAGAACCTACGGATCTGCACACCCAAAGAATGTGATTAGAGGTACAAATGAGGAGACACAAGTCAATGGTTGATAATCAAATATCAAAGTCAACAGTCAAAAGTCAATATGTTGACCGGAGCAATTGACCAAAGTCAAATAGTTTGACTGGGTCAATTAAGTAAGACTATAATTATAATTTAATAGTTAAATTATAATTAAAAGATTAATTATGGAATTAATATTGATATATAGAAATATTGTATTGGGCTTTTAAATATGATATAAAAGGAAATGGACAAAATAGCCCAAAAGGCTATTGGGCCCAAGGGATAAGTGGCATAAGATGACATAACTCATGGACCAAATGGAGCCCTAAATACCTACCCAATTGCCTTTTGTGTTGTCCTATATAAGCAAGTGTTGGAGAAAACCTAGCTAGGGTTTTTTGGTTTCCTAATTTGGTTGATGAGTGATCATCTTTGTATCTCATCTTCCATAAACTAAAAATTGGTCCAATCAAGAAGTAGACTAGCATCCATACTTCTTGATTGCCTTCTCTTCATCTCTAGGAGCATATGGTGTGGTGAGGTAGAGGACTCCAATCTTAGAGCCTTAAGGTGAATGAGTCAAAATCAAAACAAAAGGCTTTTCCAACAAAGGTGTTCATCCTTGAGAAATCAAGAAAAGGTCATTAAGGGTAAAGATCTATTCCCTTTTTCTTTTTTCTATTTGTGTTCAAAGAGACTAGGTAAGATACTTGGTTTAAAATGAAAAAGGTTTACCTCAACTAGTATAAACAAAATGAATCCGCCATTTAGAATTTTGTTGTTGTATAGGTTGTGGGTAAAGTTCATTTCCTAAGCAGTAGATGCATATTTCCTTCAATCATCAGAGGCATATTGTGGATGGTGAGTGGTCTCTGTCTCCATGGTTTGATTACACATGGGCTAAGAATCTTAGGTTTGAAAAGATTTCGTTTTTGTTATTCTTGGGGTTGAAAATTTACCTCATTGACCCTATAATAATTTTGTTTTTGGAGTTGTATTCCTCTTTTGTTAGTTTTTTTTTTTTTTTTTTTTTTTTTTTTTTTTTTTTTTGGGAGTTGTATTATTGCAATCCGATTATGGAATGTGGATAATATGGAAACTGAAATTTTTTTCAATGAACCGCTTAATTGATTATAGTCTTCAATTTGGGCTTCAATTTCTTCAGATTTTAGAGATCTCTCTTTAGGTTTATTTGGCTTGACTAGAAAGTTGGTATTTGATAGATTCTTGGTGAAAGTAATGTATACAGTTTTTCTTAATCTTATATCTCTTTTTGTTTAATTTCAGTATGCGAGAAGTGGGAAAAAGAAGGAATTTTACACCCAAATGCAATTGGACTAGGTTCGAGATGAATGGTCATGTCATGTGCTAGACTGGATTTGAGTTTGAACATTCTCCTTGTTGTTTTGGTAGTATTTTGCTTATATATATATGGATGATGGATGGATTTTGGTTTAATGGCAGGAGAACTCATAAGTTTACCTATATATGTATGTTTTTTGATGTTGCAATGGGAATATATATGAAATGGATGTGATGCCTCTATATTTTGAGACAGAACCCAAGTAAATGTGATGTGAAACATGGAAATTTCTTATCAGAAGGGTCAATAATATTTATAGAAAGTCAAACCATTTGTAGGCTTTCCACTTTAGCATAAACACAAAAAACGAAGGCATAGACCATAATTTGCCATAGCAGTAGCATCTTTTCTGATGCGGTAAGTCATAATACGCATAAGTATAATCAAAACCTTGATGCTATAATGAGTATTTAGCATCAGTGTTAATATATTCCCTGATGCTGCATAGGAGGTCAACGCCCTTTTGGCATATGGTAACAACTTACGCATCAGAGATTATGTAAATAGCGATGTCGTAAATAATCTTTAGCAACGGATAATATCCAAAGCATATGACTATATCATACGCATCGGTTCCCAATACTTCGATTCTTAGGTACCTTTAGCAACGGATATTATCCGTTGCTAAGAATCAATTTTCACATAGTGGTCTCTTGCAAGAACACAAAATCAAGGCTATGCTCCTTGAGGAAATTCCGAGGAGCCCTGAAAGTCCAGGGATTTCTAAGACCACGGACGTTCCAACTAAGAAGTTTCATGCATTTGGGTGGGACTGACCCACCAAATGGTCCTATGTTGAAGACTGTAACGAAAAAGGAGAATCGGGTTACCTCTAATTTGCTTAAGCAAAGGAGATGAGGCAATATCGGCAGTTTCAGAAAGCCTCTTAACATGACTTCAGCACACCCAACTAAAGTGGAAGATTTAGAAGATACAAAACCTTTTGGATGTGTAAAGTGTTTAGGGAGAAATTGTACTGGAGATTCGTTAGACAGAGCAAGGGAAAGCAAAGAAGCTTTTTAAAGGGCTCAAGTTTGGGTGATAGCAGGGGCTTATTAGCCATTAGATCAGAAATACCACATTGTCCATGAGGACATGTCAAAAAGCAATTGCTTAGTAAACATTTATGATTAAGTAACCATCGAAGCACCAGCAACTGCCGGTAACAACTGTATGAGATCCTCGCCATGAACCACTGGTTGTGTCACTGTATCAGGATGACCAACAGGGGAGAGAGGAGGCAGGAAATCTGAGAATGATCGGCCACTACCTTTACCCTGACGTGAACCGAAGAAAGGGGACATCTCAACAATATATTTCATCCAAGTACCATAGGGTTTTCCTTGCTCAACACATAGAGTATTTGGAGGCTGCGAAGAATCACTAGTCCCATGGAGAAGACAATCGTAATTATGGGAAAAAGCTGGAAGACGTTCATCGGTGAAATCCACCCAGCAAGGAGTGTCATGAGTAAAAAATATATTCATTCCCCTTAAAAGGAGAAAAACTCTCATGTAACAAAGATAACACTTTTTGCTATCCTCGGCCAATAATGCAATGATACGTAAGATAACTTTTCTACGTGTCATTGTGTTATTGGCCGGGGATAGCAAAACAGTGATATCCCTGTTACATGTAAGTTTTTTTTTAATCTCAAAAGAGGTTTATTATTATTATTATTATTGTTATATATAATAATTTTAATAATTTTATTTAAAATTAACAAAGTTAAGTCGCATGTCAAAAAAAACAAGGAAGAAACAGGTGGGACACAGTAAAAATAGATACATGAAAATTGACTCCCAATGTTGGCTACATATTAAGTTTTCTTACATCTCCTACAAATTTTTTGAAATCATTTAAGCTATTATATTATTCTAACCACATAACATTCACTTAATGTGCTTTCCCTTTTATCATTTTACTTAATGATTAGTTCTTTTTTTCCTTTATAAATAGGGTAGTGGAAATTCGAACTTGAAACCTTTTATAATCTAAAAAAGAAAAGTATCGCTAGACCAAATAACTAGTTGGTGATAATCTAACTCTTTGTAAATTAAACAAAACAAAACTCTTTGAAAATTAAACAATAAAGTCCTTTTTTATCAAAGTTAGAAAGGAAAATGGGGAAAACTCACACACACATATATTATGGGGGCTTAAATCGATGACCACTTGGAATCACACCAAAGAACTTGGCCAATCCAATTAGATTGGATTTCGAGTAAACAATTGCCTTGAAAAATTCGTGATTCTCTCAATGCAAGAGTCCTTAGAAATTAAACAAAGTCCAATTTCAAGTAACTATTTACCTTGAGCATTTCGTGATTCACTCGATGCAACACTTTAAGATAAAGTCTAGATACATGCAATCTCTCACCCTCAAAATAGAAGTATTTTATACTTACACCTTTTTAAAATTATTTAGGCTGAATTAATTATAGTGTCCCTTGACTACGATTAAATTTCACATTACCTCTTGAACCTCATGATGACTTACATTGCTTCCTTAAACAAAGTTTATTGTCAAGTCCGTAAATAAATATGTTAAAATCGATGAAGTGAGTCCTACATGGCTCCTCTAATTTTTTTTCATGCATGAGCCACATCAGTGACTTTGACGAAAAGTGACTTGATCATGGATTGTGGGGAAGGATAAAGTGAAACACGAAACATCTACTAATGGAACAAGACCAACATTGACTTATGTTATGGAAGCTGTGATGTTGCTTACACTTCTAACTCCGATTATTCATGATGGGAAATTGCTCAACTTTTGCTCCACATTTCGATCAAAAGACCTCCCGAAGCCGGTCCACGGTTGAGAACTTGTCTTACTGGACTGGACCCACGTTCCTTTCGACAACCCAATTTTCATATATATATATATATATATATATATATATTTCATACATATATACATATGATTATTATCAAAGTCATTCATGCAGCATGATGATGATTTGTCTAGGTAGCACAAAACAAACTAACAGAATACCAACATATATATATATATATATATATATTATTATTATCAAAGTCATTCATGCAGCATGATGATGATTTGTCTGGGTAGCACAAAACAAACTAACAGAATACCAAAAGAAAAATATGTGTGTATATATATATATATATATAAGTTCTATAATATCTAACCCCACATTAAAACAAAAGCATCACATATAAAATACTAATTAATTAATTAATTAGTGATTGATGGATCAGCTTTTTGCTTATGTAAGCATCTTTCTCTTAGTTTGTGGATCAGCCAATGCTCAAGCAACCCAGTTCTGTGCTTATGCCTGGAATGAATTCAGCAATTGCCTGAGGTTTGTTACAGGCTTATATTCTGACCCCTCAGCCCAGTGTTGTGAGTCGATGAGGACATTGAACATGAAGGCCAAAAGTGGTGGGGTAGCTCCTCGGAATATATGTCAGTGCATTGAGGACATGGCTTCTGTATATGGAATTCCTTTTGTAGCCTCCATTATCCAAGATCTTCCCACGAAATGCAATGAGCATCTTAGTTTTCCTATTTCTAATAGCATGAATTGCACCCAGTAATACTCTCTCTCTCTCTCTCTCTCTCTCTCTCTCTCTCTCTCTTCAGCCCTTGTCAATTATGTGGGTATTGGTATGGTTAATTATGTTGGGTTTCATGTTAAAATCCGTTATCAAGTACTCTCAAAATAGAAAATGGGATTATCTAGAATGGAGTAGTTGATCCAATTCCGATTTCTTGATTTCCTTGTGTAAGTTTCTAGATTCATGACTTTTCCGACTCCTGTAAATAAATACTCTACCAAAACAATATCAATTTAGTCACCAACATCGGTGGCACATGATGAGTGGCTAAAGGCACTATTACTGGTGCATAATAGTACAATGTGGTTGTTAGCTATTATTGTCTTCTTGTAGTCATCGGTATAATAATTATCTAACTTGATCTCATAAATAATTAGTAAGGTAACCAGTATAAGCAGCCACTGGTTGATCTCTTCATATACTAGTAGGAAATTGAAAATAAATAAATAATGTAAAACAATGTTCTTGCTACACTAGGCATTAGTTAATGTGTACTTCTCTTGACGTCTTAAATTTGCGAGAAATATTTATAGAATATATATATATGCCCCTCGTAAAGTCAATACTGCAGCACACCCTGAAATTATATTCAATATGCCTCTCGTAAAGTCAATGGTGCTGCTCACCGGATTGCCCAATTTAGTCTTCGTGAACGAGGCTCTGGCTCAATGTATTTAGCATATATGATACTCTTTCCTGTCTCAAAATTTTATTCTGAAGATTTCGAAGAACGAGGCTCTGGCTCAACGTATTTAGCATATATGGTACTCTTTCCTGTCTCAAAATTTTATTCTGAAGATTTTAATGAGGTTACATGCCGACTCTATTGTATTTGGAATTTGTTTCCAATGAAGTCATCAGGACAGAGTAATGATGCATGACATTATTTCCGCCTACTCCTTACAAGGGTTTGAATTGAGAATAATCATGTGTCCTCTGCCGATCAGTATTGCGCTTTGCAACGTACACATGTCTAACACGTGATTGGCCCACATGTCTAACAACGGGAAATAAAACATTTTCTGTGTTTCAATTCAATGTTTTCTTATTTGCCAAAGAAAAAAAAATTCAATGTTTTGTTAATTTTCTACGTCCACGTGGATGCTTGAAAAGAGAGTGAATTCAGAGTCGCTTTGGGCGACTCGGAATAGCTTTGCTCCTTGACCACAATAGTCATTTGAAGTAATTACTTTTACAAGGTACATTTCAAAACACAAGATCTCTCTCTCTCTCTCTCTCTCTCTCTCTCTCTCTCTCTCTCCCGACTGACACGTGGCAACTAAAGAGAGAGACATCTCACTGCACAATCATGTCGAACTCAACCCTTTCGAAGAAGTAAAGAGCTGACTATTTACTTGCCACCATAACAAAGAGAAAGCACGCTGAGCATTGTACTGTCGAGAGGTCGAGAGGTCGACAGGTCCTTCCAATACTCAAGATACCTTCGTACACATGAGCCACATTTCCAGTACTCAAGATACCTTTGTACTGTCAGTCGAGAGGTCCTTCCGAAGCCAGAAGTTAACAAGAAACGAGTCAATAATAATCTGCATCAGTAAAATTATTTGTCAGTTAAAGAAAATTTAAGAAGATACGGATGAATGGACGTAAGAAGAACCTGATTTAAGTGTGCTGCAACACAAGGAACAACAAGCAAACCAGATTCACCCAGTGCACCACCAAGTTGCTCCACTACAGCCACCATTACAGGCAGAGTTTTCTGTGAAAAGCATGCCAAGGCATCAACAATCATTGATTGCATTAAAGAAAAAAACTACTGATTTTGTTAAGCTGTTGCTTCTTACAAAGTCAAAAGTTGACTGGTATCCTAAACAAAATAGTCACTTAGGCCTACAAGAGATCTAAGTCACAACTTCTGGGGAGTTCAAGCGTTGGAGATAACATATTTCAATACTGGCTAGAGAAAGTAAAAGTTTGAAAAGAACGATAATTTTTTAGTTGAAGGTATGCATATCTCTCACCTGGCTCGCAACAAGGAGAACAGCATTGGCATTTTCTTCCTTGGAAAACACTGATCGACTGCCACCAGAGACAGCTGAGATGCCCTTTAGAGCAAGAGCATTAAAGGCTAACAAGATGAGGTGCAGAAGTCTGCAATAAAAGAAGAGAGATCTTTTTAGTAGGCTAATGCATTTGAGCCCATCAAGTTTCTAAGACACCTATATTGTGTGCAATCCAAATACATCACATATCGTTTGCTTTTAAGTGTGGTTCATTAGAACATCTTCAGCCAAAGAATGTCAAGCAAATCTACTCATTTGAGCGCACTAAGGGTTTAAAGGATACTGGATACAAGTCCAATAAAGAAGACCCAGAGTAACAATTTGGATTCAATATTTTTGAGAAGAAACAAACCTTTTATAATGCTAACAAAAATTACAGTACCAGTGGACAAGGTGTGCAGTCTAAGAACGTACAAAAAACAAAAGGAAGAAAAAGAACAGACATAGAACTAGTGTATCAAAAATAGAATAATATTGAACCCAAGAAGCCCCCCAAGCACTTCTACAATTTGGCTTCGATATCAATTCTACTGGCCAAAGACCAAGATATTCTCAAGCAATATTTATTGTAAGTAAAGTATTATTGCTTCCAAATTGAAACATGTGAACAAAAATATAAACTAAAACTTCAACGTGTGAAATAGCTCCATTCAATGAGAATGAAAGTAGAAATGAGGTCGCCGATTGTGATAGACTTTAAGCTAGGTGGGCAAGATTGGTCTAGTCAAATCTACGCCATGTAGCATGTAAGTTTGCATAAGCATGCACTGTCCCCTCGGGTTAGTAGGGGCCCCCATACACTATGAGTGGGAAAAAAAAAGAGGTAGAAATGATGTCTTACACCCTACAGACTAGTTAATCTTTGAGAAAGCATCATACATGTCCCTAAAGATTCAGCACCAAGTTTAGATATTTTCAAAGTTTCTGAAGGAGGATTTCTCACCTAAAACATTCTGCATGAAAAGAACTAGACTGGCTAGAAGTTCCTAGAAATAAACTTAAAAAGCAAAGACAAAAATAATTCAAATTTGTACTATTGCATTAAAGCATTAAACTAGTGAGAACAAGAAGAAATTTTTTTTGAAAATTAGGGTGAAGATCATACACTCCCATTCCAATAGCCACAAGAAAAACTGGAGGCTTAACCATCAACAGCAGTGACCTCGACCTACTAACTTGTATCCATGGCACCTGAATAACCATCAGATGTTTAAAAGTTTACAACATCTGCAATTTAAAACTTTAAGAGAAATAAAGATGTCCTACAAGAACCAAAGACAACACACATTTCCCAAAATAATTTAAGTTTCAGCTAGGATCTGTACATTTTAGTATTTGAACTGGCTTGGGGCAACATGTTAACTTCCACATTCTGAAGAAATGAGAACATTGTGACACAAGAATTTAACAATTTTTTTTCCATTTAACATAATGATCGTATCACCAGAACATCATAAATAAATTAATGAAACATGAGAATGAACTACGTACCAAATCAGCAATGAATAAACAGAATGCAGTATAATAGACTTTGAAAACATAACCACCACCAGAACATTTTTCTTTTTTGACAAGTAAATTTCATTCCCAAAAATCAAGAATTACAACACCAAAAGCTCAGTACAAAATAGACCATAACAGCAACCAAACATATACAATTATGGTCTCAGGTTGTTCAAAAACTTCATATAAAAATGAAAAGGTTCCTCGTTTTCTTTAAGGACTGGATGCACAAAATAGAATGCTTGAGGACCCTGGGGCCTACACATCCTTTAAGCATCTGTTGGTTTCTTTCCATATGCATCCACAATGAAGCAATCAGCCAACACTCATGAAAGCCCTGCTAACTCTAAACCCCTCAAAGCCCATAACAAATCCACTACTTGACATGTATCCCAGTTATGCAGATATTTGAAAAAGGGAATGTCCCAAACCATATCCTTGCCGAAAAGACTGAAACTCAAAAATCACGGCAAATTTGCTTTTATGCAATATTGTGAAGTACACGGGGAAGACATCTGCCATGGATGATCCCCGCACCAGACATCTGACAAAAGGCGAACCAGGCCACCATCCCCCCCACCTTAGACCTAATGAGTTTGTAAACTCTGTAAGAAGCATCCAACCCTTTCCCGATACCTTCTCAACACCTATCCTAAAACATTTGCACATTGTGCATCTTTGCTAGGTACCATCCCCTGACCCAACAACAAATAAGTGGGAAAGCATCAGTCTGATCTAAGCTCTTCTTTATTTGAGTTTTTTTTTTTTATGCCAAATACCAGAAGATCCCAGTATCCTTAAAATGGACTAATACTTAAACTTCAGAAGACCCGGGAGGGAGAAACATTACTCTGCAAGAATGATAATTATATAAAACACAAATTTCATTGAAACCAGAAGAATAGTGCCCAAGAATACGTCAACTGATAAACCACAATATTGCAGCAATGGGCTACATATCCAAACAACCTACACAGTCATAAAAGCCTTGTACATAAACTAACAAATATCATGGTGAAGAGGAAAGTAAAATAGTACGACAGAATAACCAAAATTAAAAAGTAAATAGAAAAATATAAACCAGGATATTGGTCTTACTAAACTGAGGAAGACTGCACTGATCTTAGAAAGAAGCTTACGGTTTTGATCAACAAAGTCTGCAACACCTGTAATGGACATTTAATGAGGACTGACTAACAAAAGATAAAGTGTTCAGACATTAGAAAATTGACTAAAATACTGATCTTTTTAAAGTTTAGCATGGATGTCAGAATTCATCCTGTTAGTTTAATCAAATTATGGTTTCTATACCAGATCAAGCTTAAAATAGAGGTTATTCCAACCCAACATCATTCTACATTCATATGTGGGTTAGCTTTGTAACTATTTCAATCAGAAGAACCTATAGACTCAAGAGTGTTTCTGGTATGTTCGAGGCTAAGCTTTGATGGTGAGAGAACCATTAAAAATTTCTAATGGGTGTGGACAGATATCCCTCATTCCAATGCTGAAAATTCCTGTCCATTTCACCAGTGGATGAAGGCCTTAGGCTTGACAATGTAAAATGGTAAGTCTCTCACTGATTCTTAACCTATTGCAAAGTGTGCGAGTTTTTTATACAATCAAATCAAGATTTTGAAATTTTAAGAAATGTGTAGTGAATCACGAGTAGGACTGTAGTTTCTCAAGAGTAGTATAAGAAACAGTAGTTTGTGATTTAGGAAGTGGAAGTTTGGGAGTTTTAAAATTGTAACGTTTGGATACGTTTTCGGAGAATGTTTCTGAGTATATTTTCTGAAAATGAAAATGAGAAAACGAATTTGCATTTTCAGGATTCAAAAATGTGTCTGGTAGATTAATTGGAAAACAGATTCGGAAAATAAAAATAGTGAAAACATGTCTGGTAGGGCAATTTGAGAATAATAACATGTGAGTTATTTTTCAAGTATATTTTTGCTAATTTTTGTTCTAAAAAAAAAAGAAGTTAATAATACAGGCTAAAAGTATTATAAACGATGAAAAATGTATAATTTGAGAATAATAATGTATAATTAAAATAAAATAAAATTTCTAATGTTAGAAAAACCTAGATAATAAAATTCAATTATCTTCAATTTAAAATAAATATGAAATTGAATATTATATGATGGTTTTATCATAAAATTAATATACACTGGTGTAACAAAATAAAATAATGAAGTGCAACAAAAAAATAAAAAATGAAAAATGAAAAGCAATCAGACCAATACACTGGGTAGAAAATGAAAACAATAATTTGGTTTTTCAGTTTTTGTACATGAGTTTGAATTTGTTTTTAGAAAACGAATTCCAGTGAAAATGAAAATGACATACCGAATGCAGTTTTGGTAGAAAATGAAAACGGGGCCTTGAAAGCATTACTGAACGGCCCCTAAAAGACTTTCCGGTACTCTTACATTTAGAAATTATTGATATTGTTGTCCATCTGAAAAACTCAGAGGCCAATCGTGCAATCTCCATTCTAGAATAGTATGTTAAGCATAAAGTTAATATCAGGGTGCGATGTCACTATTTCACATCAATCGTTTTGTGTGTGAGGCCACACATGCACATGCATTTGATGTTTATATACAATGATTGTACTTGTGTACATATGCATAGTGTACGTATGTCTGCGTATCTATAAGAAATTATTTAGAATGAGACTGATAGCCTGAACTGTATTGTGCCTCATTCTTAGTACTCAGTAAACAAATACCATTCAGGTCCTAAAATTCATATGAAGTTATTGGCTGCCACAAAAACAGTCCAGAAAATTAGACAACACCCGAAACAGAAAGAAGATAATGAAATACTCACCTCTGAAGGATTCTCGAAAAATCTGTTCAAGGAAAGGACAAGTAACTATGAAAACGATAAAACACCAAAGAGAGTATATAATGTATCTTTTCAAGAGGCAAACTAAATGATTTCTATAAAAAGGTAAGAAAATGGGAATATTGAAAAACACATCTATGCTTACTTCAGTAAATAGTTGATAAATCAGAAAGTCAGTTTTGTTAGAAAGGAATTGATTACCTTCCCCAAGATTAGGGGGATCAACAATGTTAGAACAAGACTTTTGAACAGTTGCTTAGTTGGAACAGATACACCAACTCCACCAGCTATGTATTTTGATATAGAAAATGGGACCTATAAAGGGGATATGGTGTTAGCATATGCTTAATGAGATCAACTAGAGAACTAAATCAGTTGCTGTAAGCCATACAGAGAAAATGCTGTTGTATCAATCCGATTCTATATAAATAAGTGAATGCAAATAAAAATTGAGAACACTTGGGACTAGAAAACTCACAATCAAAATTCCTAAAAGGTTACTGATCACAGTAATGGCAAGAGCAAGAGCAGAATTGGCCCCTGCAAGCTGCATTTGAAGAACACAAACTTTTAGCCAAGCCCAAAACCTAGTACATACTGCTAAAACAATAGCAGGAAAATGAAAATGTTCAACTAAGATCAAAGACAAAGGAATTAGCAACCTGAGCAAGTGCCACTCCACTTGATAGTGTAGTTGGCATACAACAAAATATTGCAAGCCCTACAACAATCAAGAAACTACTTTCAATTAAGATTCAGGAATAACAGATGAATGATTCACCATGATTCTGCAAATTCCAAGCTAACTTACACAACAAAATTAAGTATTTGCAATCAAGCAACAACAAACAACCAAAAAAAATCTGCAGTGTTTAAGCTTAGCTGTTTTGCTAAAACGAGCAACCCTAAACGCTATACCCATACTCAAGCACCTAAATACCATACTCAACCCTAAAAAGTTTTTGTCATTGCTTTGTCCAATGGCCATAGTTAGTGATACTAAGTCACCTACTATCAGATTCTTGTCATAAATTTCTATCGCATGGAAAATATCAATTTAAAAGAAGGATAATTCTCCAATTTTCATAGCCAGATAGGATCTCTCACAAAAAATTAAGCTCTGTCATTGAAGCAAGCTATAAACCGCACATGCTTAGGGGTGATTGAGCTAATTTAGTTGATTTGATTGAGCTCATTTGGATGACTTCTAGGGCTATACAGGAATTTTTCATTGAATTCAAATTTATTTGTTTATGGTATATAAGGCAATGTAAACTTTTTTAGAAGAAACCACAATTTCATTAGGAACTTTCATACACAACAGGCCTGAAACTTCACAGTAATTTCATTCAGAATTTGTCGAATATTTAAATAACAGAATTGCCCTCTCAACCAACACTACAGGTGAAAATAAATTCAATTGCCAAACCTCTAACAAACTCTGGAGGTTGGAGCTGCAGTTGCAATATTATCCTCGAAAAATATGGAGTAAATAAAAGAATGGAGACCTGAATCATGGAGAGGATTAGCAATATGTAACAGATCTAGCTAGCATTAATGAAATGTCAATGCAAGTGGTATCCATAAGCCTCAATTTAAAAATGGCATAGGGATTAATTATATAATAACATATTCAGAAGCAATGGAAAATCAATGCAATCCACAAATCTCAGTTTAAAGTAGATAAAGTATCAGTTAGGAAAAAGAAAAAAATCAAGTAACACATTTTAAAGAAAAAAAATGAAGATAAACGAGCTCTCAGTTATGAGATATTGCCTCAACATTTTTCACCAATCTACAGATATTAAGGCATATAAGACTGTAGCTTGTTATAAGAAACAATAGAGATTCAATCATTGTGCCAGTCAGCAGGCAACTTGAAATAGGAGAGGTCAATGGAGACAAGGCATTATATTAGTTAATCCGAAGTCATATTTTTCAGTCGCAATGCTAAACACATGAGATATACACAA
The DNA here is from genome assembly GCF_902201215.1 of Prunus dulcis. NCBI lineage: Eukaryota > Viridiplantae > Streptophyta > Magnoliopsida > Rosales > Rosaceae > Prunus > Prunus dulcis. The sequence continues at coordinate 9,167,212 of NC_047651.1, forward strand.
TACATAAATGATAAAGCATAGCATAAGTTTAAACCACTGGATGCAATAACGTTTTAATAAAAGATTACATCAGTTTCTCCATTTTTCCCAAACATCTAAAGGAACAAAAGCATGTCCTTAAAACATTTTCAAATACAGTTATAATTGATAAGAAAGAAGTTTTTAAAAGCAACATATAAAATACAGAAATAGAGACATTGATCCACTCAATACCATGAAATGGATGCCGTATAAAGACATGTACCAAATCTGTCTTTCATGTCTGAGTCTAGTAAGTATAGAGTTATCAACAATAACATCTATTCAAACGCAGGCCCTCTATGCATTGCATACTAGTGTAAGATATGTGTGTGTATGCGCGTGCAGCTGCATGTCCATGTGCGTGCTCGTGAGCGTGTACCCAAGAACATGCAAAAGAGAAGGACATGGGACATTGAGGTCATACTAGCCCGAAGATTCCGGCAGGCCATGCTTGTGCAGCTGCAACAATTTCTCCAGTGTGCAAGGTCAACCCTGTAGAATCACATTGAACAAATTAGGCCCATTATTAGCATAAAATAAAGAAAAATCAAACAGATTGGAACCAGAGAAATGCAGAATTCTAACCTGAGATGATAAAAATCCCAAACGTGCTAAATTTTGACAAAGAATACGTATCAGCCAGACAACCTAGACTAGGATTTGCCATCCCTAAAGCTACTCCACCAACAAGAGCTGCATATAATATTGCACAGACATTTATCAATAAACAATACTAAACAACATGAGGAATGTGATTAATTATGATAACACTGTGAAAACACAAAACTTTCAACAAAACATAGAAGTCACCTAAGGGAAGAAAATTATTCGCCACGAAATTCGACAATGGTTTAGCCCAACTCAAGCCCTTCACTGAACCAGAATCGTTATGAGCTTTCTTTCCATCACCATCTATCTGAAAAAACATTCACATTTCTTTAAACAAGATGATTAGACAGAACATATAATTTTGAGATTTATCATTTGGGTACCTAAATCCTAAATCAAATTATCACAAATTTCCTTCAGAAATTTAAATTACACTATAACCATGTCCAAACACCAAGACAGCAAAATTAGAATCATTATTGGTGAGTTACCAAACAGCGCACAAACAAGTAAACAGAACCTGATCGGACTGTTGGCAAGCTTTGACGGGTTTCGAAATGGAGCGGCTAAGTTGAAAATTGAAACGGAATGCCGCATGTTTGGACGGAAAATGTGGGATTCGGTGAGCAAACGGCAACAATTTGGCGGGTCGAGGTGTGAGAATTAGGGCATGGATGGTTCCCGCCATGGGAATTACTGCAAAAGTCAAAACGTGTCACTCTCTTTTTGCTTTTCCTTTTCCTTTTTGTTATCAGAAGGAAAAACGGGTGAATTAAGAAAGAGGAATGCTACTCTTTAAATAGTCTATATTTTTTGGTAATAAAAATTAAATTAATATATGTTGGGCTCATAGTATTTTTTTCTCATTTAACAAAGTAGTTTTTAAGGGGTTTTTTTTTTTTTTTTTTTTTTTTTTGGGGGTAATGGGGGAGTTAGTTGTTTGGATGGAAGATGGCCATGTTTGGTTGTCTTCTATTTTTTTTTTATAATCAAAATAAATTTCATTAGATAAACTTTAATAGCACAATTAAAGACATCAACATGACATATAAAGCACCAAGAGAGCAACAAACTAACATGAGAAAAACAAAAAAACAAAATTAGAGCGGAAAAAAGTCGCATTAAAACTAAGAAAAATTAGGTTTTAGACATAATTAACTTTATTAATTAGTTTGTAAGATATTGGATATTTTGGTTTTAGTTTTAATACCTAGGAAAAAACTACTATTTTGGATTAGCCCAAAGAGAGGTCCAGATTCGTTGGGTCAGGTAAAAAATAACAACTAATAAGACAATTCTACCCTTCTGATAAGACAATTCTACCCTTCTGGTACAATTCTACAATGGCACATGTAGTAATTTTAGGGTTGTTGGATGTCCTTTTGGTAAAATTAGGTGGCTTTGGTTTTATATTAATTAAACAAAATTAATTATCTTTCTTCCAAATTAGTTAAGTTTTTTATGGGTTACAACTAAAGAGCCCTTAAAACTAACCCACATCACTACAATAATTAACCATAAGTGCAAACAAAGCCCACAAACCCAATATGACCTAAACCTTAAACCAACCCATGAGCCTAATTGAACCCTCCCACCTCCATCTGAAGAACTGCAATCGCGGCCACACCTACCACTGCATTCGTAACAGATCTAGAAAAAATATGATTTCCATCTATCTACCTGCAAATAATAGCCAACAAATAACGAAAACAAGAACTTTACCAAAGAACAATTGAGTGATTTGCAACAACCTTCGTTAAAGACAATGTAGAACCAAAAGAGAACATGAGCGGTCTTAGAGAGCGAGTTTTGGGAGAAAGATTTGATTGAGAATATAGACTAAAATGAGTGATGGGGAACTTCAATCTGAGCATGACCCAGAAGAAATCACCACAAAAGGGGCTTCTTATTCAAAACGTCCAGGTGAATTATTCACTAATCCAAAAGGAAAGGACAAGAAGAGAGGAGGGAGAGGAGAGGCAGTGAAAACTTCTTTCTCCTCCCCCCCTCTATGGAGTTTTTCCTTTGGGACTCACAAAGGGAGAAAGCGGCTAGGGTTTTAGAGGGAGTAAGTCTTTGGTTGTCTTCTCTTTAAATGATGATGAAAACAATTTATGAGCTTCTTATCAAAAACAAAAAACAAAGTAGTTTTTAATTGGAAATTTTTTTTGGGTCATGGGGGGAATCGAGGAACCCGTTTCCAAACAAAGGCAAGGATGAGGAATCCTTGATTTGAATATTGCGGGTATGAAGGCGGGGATTGGAGGAAAATGCTTAACGAGGATAGGATGTGAATGACATACCCACCCTCGATTGGACCCATTGTCACCCATATCTTCACGCTCTTGTAGAAGAAAGCTTACCTAGAAAAGAGAGAGAGCTCAAAGAACACTTTATTTTTTATATGAGTGATACTTTAAATTATTTTAAATTAATCTAATATATGGAAAATTCAAACTTGAGTTGACTATCCCAAAAAGCAAAAAGAGTTCCCATCCATCAATTTTTATTTTTTCTTAGCAATAACACCTATCAAATTATCAAAATTAAAATAAAAAATTTACCTAGTTAGAAAACTATCACAAAGCAAACCAAAATAAATTTACCATAAAGGGATTGCTATAGGGACATTTTTCCTTTGTTTCGGTCAAAAGCATGTTTCATTTAGTCACTATAAAATTCATAACGTTAAATAAGGACATATTTTGTAGTTGTGGGACGATAATGCCCTTATTTATTTATTTTTATATTGCCTTGGAAGTCTATCTTTGCTTTTCATATGGTGACAGAGAAATTTTCCTTTCGCTTTTAGTATAGTGACATGGCTCCACTTCCTTTTGTAAAGTACCACGTAGATGATCCCTTCATGCGCATGAAAAATTTCCCGAGGGCCTTTCCGATGACACACTTGTTTAAGATAATCTTTAAGATCAATGGTGGACTCATGAATTTTAATAGGACTAGGCTTTTTTTTTTTTAATTTTTTTTGTTACAGGAGATATATTATAAGTCTTTTTTTCTTCATGAAACAAAAATGTGAATAAAATTTTATAAATCAAAATGAGGCCACATTACGAGCAGATATAATACAAAGAAGTACAAAATATAAATAAATTCCAAATCAAACACATTGTTCAACTACTTGAGATCCGAGTTGAGAAAGTTCCTCAGGAATTGAAGTATCAACATTATGCAGAAGGTGTATGTGCATCCTTGATATCGCTACCCTTTTTTTTAAGAATAGTTTTTTCTCTCTTTGTTGGTCTATTATCATCATGTGACATGATATCCTAACAAGAAATACTAGACACGAAAAATCATATATACTAATTAATAATTTAAGTTGCAAAAATAAAACATATATAACAATCTCCAAAAGTTTTCACCCGAAAACCTAAATCATAAAAATTTAACAACAACAATTAAAATTGGAAATTGAGTATTAAAAAAAAAAAAAAAAAGATAAAAACTTACCAAGATTGATGAACCCATTGAAGATAGGTTGGTACAATTTTTTAGAGGGGGAGAGCTAGTTATTCTAGGCTCTGAAGGTTCAAATATGGCGTTTTGGGTGGCTAGAAGAAAATTTATGATGTTTACTTCTAATCAAATTTATATAGGTTATGGATTGCATGTCTACTATTTCCTATATGCTTCAAGAGTGAGCTTATTTCTACATAGAGAGTTGGGCTTATTTTAAATAGAGGGCTGGACTATTATTTACTTTTGCTATATTTGGTTTAAACCACTAGAACTACACACACACAAAAAAAATTTTAATATTAAAAAATAAAAAAATAAAAAATTCAGCACTGGGCTGGAGCCCACTCTAGCCCAAATGTAAATCCGCCCTTGTTTAAGACAGAACTTATACTCCTATAGTAAAAGGACAACTATGCTAGGGAGACCATCTAGTTGTACCATATTTGTGTACCAACTGATGTGGCTGATGAGTTGGCTATAATTTTTTAATTTTTAATTTGTACCATATTAAATGAGCTTTAATTTTTTAATTTTTCAATTTTTTTTTTCTCTTCACTTTACAGAAACCTAAGCGGTGTAGGAAGTTTTGTTTCACGTATATTCAACTGGTTCTTCCCTACCTCTTCCCCTTCCCCTTCCTTATCTTCTCTCTAATCTACCAACGACGATAAATCATACCATATTTTTTCCTGACGCCTGTGACGACGGTAAGTTCACCTCTATTTCACTCTTAGGTTTTCTCTTGTTGGGTGATGATTGAAATTTTTGGATTGATTCTTTGAATCATTGAGATATTTGTATTACTCTTATGATCAGTATTGAATACTTTCATACTAATTGTATATCGTGTTCAATATTTGTTTTGGGTCTCATAACTAGCCGTTTTTGGTTCTTTCTACAGATGGCTTGACATGCCTCCCTCCATACTTGAAGTCTTTGATTTTTATTTTTTTCTTGTTTTGAGTAATCTTATGTTACTGGGAGTTTTGTTTTCTCCTATCCGTATTCCCTTTTTGTGTCTTGTGTGTTGTGTTTGTTTTCTCCTATGCATATGGCACTCATGCAAAATGAACAATATGTTTTGCAAATTCAAATAAAATACCATGGCTGTAATATTACAATGGTTGCTGTGTTGAAACCTCTTTTTCCTTGCTTGTATGGATATGGGTCTTTGTAATTTATGTTGGTTGCTGTTTTGAAATCTCTTTTTCCATGCCTTCCATTACTATGCAGATCCTATTTTATTTTGTAATCATGTCTTCGAGTAGCTTTACGAGTTCATATATTAATCAAGAAGAAGATGGGGTTCAAATGGAAAAGAATGATGATGAAGCAGTAAGTGAGGAGCCTGAATTGGAGAATAGAGAGAATGTGGAAGAGCCTCGAGTTGGGATGACTTTTAACAACATTGATGATTTATCGTTGTTGACAGATTAGAGAGAAGATAAGGATGAGAAAAGGGAAGAGGTAGGGAAGAACCAATTGAATATACGTGAAACAAAACTTCCTACACCGCTTAGGTTTCTGTAAAGTGAAGAGGAAAAAAATAAAATAAAATAAAAGCTCATTTAATTATGTGGCATAGCCAACTCATCAGCCACATCAGTTGGTACACAAATATGGTACAAATAGATGGTCTCCCTAGCATTACCCCTATGTCTAACCGTGATTAATTATAATCATAAATAAAATTATCTCTTCCGACAAACAAGAAATATCCTCGGAAATACTTCAATCACTTCTAACGACGCAAGAACGTTGTCGAAAACATAAACTTATTACCTACAGAAGAACTAATACTTCTCAGAAATACATAAAACACTTCAGGGAATGTCCAATAGTCATTGTAAATTTTATTATCAAGAAAGACTATATCCTTTCATAAATACTCTGTCATTTTTGATATAATTAATGAGAACTCCTCTAAAATAAGCACTGAAACAATCAACGAGACATTTTTCCGACAACGTATCTGTATATCGAAACTACAAAACATCGCGGTGACATTTTTCCGAGGGTTGTTATTTTACAATCGGAAAAAATGTTTTTCCCAAGCGTATTTGTGGCCCTCGGAAAAGCTTTGTCGCTGTGAGGTGTAGTCACACCCAAGTATTTTCGGTTAGGGGGAGGCCTTTGATTCAATAGTGGTCCCTGTGATATTTCAGTTTTCAATGGTTTAGTGTGCACTTAATTCGAACCGATGAGAGAGAGAGAGAGAGAGAGAGAGAGAGAGAGAGAGAGAGAGAGAGAGCAATTCAGGTGCAATAATGCATTACCAAAATGAATGGATGAATCCAATTTAGACAGAAGAATGACTTGTTGTTTGAGTTTCATTCAGCTTTTCTCACTACTACAAAAAGTGAAAAAGACGACTATAAAACAACGACGGTCTAAGTGAAAACCGTCATGGTTTTTAAAAAGACGACGGTTCTAAAAAAACCGTCGTGTAATACCACCTTAGACAACTAAAAATGGAGATTCAAATGGCTGTTCAAAAACAACGACGTACCTAATTAAACAACCGACGCCTATTTGAAACAGATTTCAGCAGTGTAAAATCAAAGCCAACAAAGGACGGCAGAAGTTATGAATCGACCGACGTAGAAAGTAAAGACGACGATTTCAATAAAAGCCGCCGTTTTTACTCATAAAATAACACGACGAGGTTTTCGTATAAGACGCCGTATAATTACAAACAAATCCACGGCTTTAAAATACAAAATATCGCCGTATTAAATTAATGTACAACGACGGAAAATATAAATATATCGACGTCATTCTCGTATAGTTCTACGACGTTATCTTTAAATCTTTAACGTCGTATTTATTCATTTTATACGTCGTAACTTTAATTTAAACCGTCGTCTTAATAAGAATTTTTGTTTACAATTTTTTTCTTTGATTTTCTTATCCTACGTCGGTAGATCTACTTAATGACAAGAATTGAAATAACCACGACGGTTTATATAGAAAACCGCCGACATAATCAGATTTTTCTGAGATCCCAAGGGTTACGAAATCTTACCAGATGGAACTCTGTTCCACATCATAATCTTAACAGATGACACAGATTTGCAATCAGAGAGACAATTTTTTCGAAGTTGATAAAATCCACGTCGGTTGTATTAAACTTAACGACGTTTAACAAAATAATCTACGTCGGTAATTATAAATCTACCTTAATATAAACGACGAGAAAAGCATTGACAATGTCTTCATCATATCTCCCAGCAACTACTGATTCGATTGCTCATGCTTTAGAGGCCATCTGAAGCCATTTCTATTCTTTATCGCATTCTTGAAACCCATCTTCTTCTTCTGAAGCTCTACGGATAAAGGAAGAGGCTATCACAAATCTGACGGATCTTCTTAGTAAAGAAAATCAAGCAGAGGATCAGGCACATCTGATCTTCAGATTTCCCTGAGAAGCGAACTTTCCTTCGACAGCGAGTGGAGGCCAGGCTTGCATCTCTTTTGATGGAAAGCAAGGAGTATTCAGAAGCACTAAGTGTCCTATCAGGCTTGATCAAGGAAGTGAGAAGGCTAGTTGACAAGCTTCTTCTTGTGGACATAGATTTGATGCGAGTAAGCTCAATTTCTCTTTGAGAAAGACATCCAAATTATTGTCTTTGAGATGTGAGAGACAGTGTCTCTGAGAGAGGAAGAACTTGGAACCCTAAATTTTAACCGCGAAAATGAATGAAAGCGACAAATTTATAGAATAAATTTTTAAAACCAACGGCGGTCCGAACCAAAAAACCGCCGTTTAAATTGTACAATCAACGTCGGTAAATTAATAAATCCACGTCGTCTTAGTCTTACTTAAGACGACTAAAAACGACGACATAAAAACAAAAACAGTCGTTGTTTTTATATTCTTTTTTTATTTAAATCTGTCATCCAAAAAAGAAACTTTACATATTCCTGAATATTAATTTCCTTCATTTTAAATTTCCTCCGAAAAAAAAACTCTATTTATAACGCACTGTAATTGAAAAATAAACTGAAAAGTCACGGGAAAAAAAATTCTATTCATAATTTAAAAATTAAAATCCTAACGACGGTTATATTAAACCTAACGACGTTAAATTGACGATTCCACGTCTCAAAAACAAATATTGCGTCGTGTTAGTTAAAAACGACGTAGTTATATGTAACTGCCGTATTATTTTTTTGAAATGGTTTTATATGTAAGCAACTTTTCGTCTACTTGACTTACACATGCACTGTTTCCAAACCCGATTAAAAATTTCAATCTCCCAGAGAAAACTTTTCGTCTTTTTTCCTGTCAGAGCACTGTCAGAGTTTCTCATCGTCTTCCTCTCGTCTTCTTCGTCGTCTCTGAACTTAAACATCGATCATCTTCCTCTTGCTTTCATTGCACGCAAAAGGTAAGCTTTCATTTTCACTATTTTGGTTACTGTTTTGCATGCTCATACGTTTTTTGTTTGAAAAATCTTTTTACCTTTTTTCTGGCCAAAATCATTTTACTTCTTTCCAAGTTTGATAAAATATACAGACAAAGAGGGAAAGTTTCCAACTTTGAAGACAACTACCTCAACTAAATAAGACGACGGTAGTTCTTATTTACGTGGTTAAATATGTAGACCACGACGGTTCGTCAGTCGTTCTAGCGTCGTCTGAAAATTGACAAAGTTGTTTTTAAAATAAAGTCTTTTTTTATTT
>NC_047651.1:9176110-9243092 GCF_902201215.1 Prunus dulcis
TAAATTAAATCCATTTTATTCTTTAAGTTTTATTCTTTAAGTTTCCATTTTAAATTATTTCTTATGTTTATCTTATATATTTGGGACCGTAATGCTTGAATTTTACGTGTCATGTAGGCAACATATGATCCACATCAAGACTGCTTATCCAAAATTTAGAAAGAGAACAAAGTGGCTGCAGGATAAGCACAATAACACTTTCATTCAATGGCTACGCTTCAAGGTATATGTTGTTGAATAACATATTTCTCTTTTAATTTTCTTCTTATTTCTATGTTAGATTGAATTAAGATTTGATTAATTTGCAGGTTCAAAGTGAACTTGAGGAAGACAATCATGGCGTATCAGAAAATTTAAGGTGGCTAGCAACTGGTCCAAACATGGCAGTGCCATTATATAGGAGCTATCTTATTAAAGGTATTAAATTCAATATCAAGGCACAAGATGATGTGCAGACAACTCAAAATAGTGGAGTTTATTTACTTGCACAAACCATGCAAGTTGCTAGTGCCAAGGATAAAAACCCAATTCTCTCAAATATGGGTTTCTATGGTGTCATTCAAGAAATTTGGGACCTTGACTACCAAAAGTTTACAATCCCAGTCTTTAGGTGTGATTGGATAGATAGTTCTGGTCTTGTAGTCGGCGAACTTGGATTTACCCTTGTAGATTTGAGTAAAATTGGACATAGGAATGACCAATTTGTTTTGGCTTCTCAAGTCAAACAAATATTTTTTTGTTGACGACCCGATGCATCGTGGTTGGTCGGTAGTTTTATCAATGCCTAATAGAGAATATAATGATGTTATTGGTGATGAAGTCTTAGGTGATGTGATAATTGAGTGTGAGCCATTTACTAGAGGATGCCAAATGTTGACACATTTGATGAACTGGTGGGTGAGTTAGGTGGTCAAAATATTCGAGATGGGTGTGAAGATATATGGATTGAATGATGCTTATGTAATTGGCGGTGTATGACATTCATTTTATAATATATTGTAATGTGATTTCTTCACTTTCATTATACAGGTTTTGGCCACAAAACAATCAGTGCAAAAAATACTGGATCCAGATTACATCATTAGATTCCGCATAAAAAACGTCTGTTCAAATAAAACACGACGTTATGTTTAACCATTTATTCAGCATATTTACCGACGTCTTAAAGCAACGTAACAATGAAGAACCACGACGCTATTGTGAAGCAATTATCCAGGATATCACGTCGGGGAAGGATTAAGAACCGCCATGTAATCCAAAATAACACGACTCCAATCCCATAATACCGACGTCTAAAAAATGAGATAAATTATCTGAACATTAATTTGGAACCGACGTGGTTTAATAAATGCGTCGTAAATAATGACGTTGTTTAGAAGTTCAACGTCGTCTACATTAATAAGTACGTCGTGAGTAATGAATACATATAAATACAACGTCGACTATATAAATTCCACCGACGTTGTTTCGCATTTCAACGTCAACTACATAAATACATACGTCGTAAATAATGACACTGACAACTATATCCACGTCATCTTTTTTAGAAAAATCGAAGTGGAAAACTTATTTCACGACGGTCTTTTGTAAATAAGAGACGTAGTATTTTTCATTAACGTCGTCTTCTCATGTATTTAAAGATGTCATATTTTTTTTTGTCGTGAAAATTATATTTAACGGCGTATTGTTTTAGTTATCGTCGTTGTATGTCTATATTGCGGCCTTGTTCTTCTAATATGTGTCATATTTTTCCTTTTTAACGACGGTGATTTGTTTTTGTTGGTCGTCTATTCTCATCCTCGACTATTTTTTAAAACTTATGAAGACTAAACACGTCCGTTTTTATTTGTTTTCGACGTTGTTTTATTTAACAACGTCTAATATTTATCGTCGTTGTTTGTTTCTGAAAATAGGACGTAAAAATTTTGTAATACGACTCTCATATATTCGTAACCGACGTTGTTTGTTATTTCAACGTCTAGTCTATAAATACATACGTCGTAAATAATGACACTGACAACTATTTCCACGTCATCTTTTATAGAAAAATCGAAGTGGAAAATGTATTATACGACGGTTGTTTTTATATAGTCGACGTAGTAGGAATCAATAACGTCGTCTTCTAATGTTCATAAAGACGTCATTTTTTTGTTGTCGTGAAAATTATATTTAACGGCGTGTTATTTTAAGTTTCGTCGTTGTATGTCTATCTTGCGGCCTTGTTCTGTTAATATGTGTCATATTTTTCCTTTTTAACGACGGTTTTTTTAGAGAGTTGGTCGCTATTCTCATCCCCGACTTCTTTTTTCGTTCTTTTTGCAGTACAAAGACGTCGTTTTGTGTTTGTTGATGACGTTGTATATTTTAACAACGACGGTGATTTAGCGTCGTGGTTTATGAGGGAAAAGATGACGGTGGATTCCACGACCACTGAAAATCTTAATACACGACGGTGATTTACCGTCGTCTTTTTGCTTTTTTGTAGTAGTGTCTCTACATCCAAACAAAAAAAGAAAACCACCAAAATTTATTCATTAAACAAACTGATAATGTGACAAAATCACTCCATTTAATCAACTGATGATTAAAAAGGTACATATAAAAATATATTGAAAGAATTAATAGAAGAAAATAATTTCCAAAATTAATGTTTAATTCATGACCATATTATATGCAAATGAACCTTTGCTACTCTCTTTATTTATTTATTTTATACTGTCGATATTGGAGAAGAGTAACAAAATGGCTTACTTATTTTCAGTATAATTTGCCTGCTACCTCAGCTGAGAAAAGAATCTAGCAACTTCTCTGTAGGCTAAAGAAATTGAAGAATATTTGAAACCCACCATAATCAAGAAATAGATAAGCATGAAGTTGCAGATGGGTACATCCACCACCACTCCATGCATGCATGCAGCATGCTTTGTCTGAGTTCACTCCACGAGCACATATGCTCTTTTCATTTAATTCTAAAGGCAGAGATCGTGAAGCATAACCCTAAAAGCAGAGATCGTGAAGCATTAGCTACCAGCATTACCTCTGCTTCCTTTTCATTTAATTCTATGGCAGGATTGGTTGGTGAGGCACTTAATTAATTCTGCGTCAATCTAACTCCTTGATATTAATCTTCATTTTCTTTTTTTCATACCGTTAGTGGTTATGGTCATAATCAGTAGTTCTAACAAGACCGTGGTCGTATAATAATCAAAATTAACGTGAACAAAAGTTAAAAATAAAAAATAATAAAACAAAAGTAAAATTATCCCATCATCATGCGTTTTTAAGGCTCCACCAATATCTGTCGTATTCAGTATTAAAAATGGGCCACCACGTATACCTAAAAAAAGGATTGTTTGGTTAGCGATGGAGTGCATTTTGTCGGGTTTTTGATGGAGGTGTGAAGGGACTTACTAGTAGTCTTGCGATGTCCGTAGAGGAAGCAGTGGAGATTGTCAGTTTGGATAATTTGGGTGGACTAACAGCAACTCCAGCCGTTCTACCGAGCCTCGGGCTGGGGGAAAATTTTTTCAAAATCTGTTTCCAGCGAGGAGCCCAAGTTCGAGTTGGGAGTGGATCCCAGCTGACAGTACCCGATCCAAATTCCACTTTGAAATTCGAGTCGGACCCTGTGCGTGTCCGACACTTGGCGAATGTCGGGCACAAAAGACCTATTTGCCCTTCTAGTTACAAACTTAATTTCAATTTAGCCTTGACTCCTACCGAAAATTCGGCAGAGTCTCCCCTGTAATTTATTCAATCCCAAATTTACACCTGTCAAAACAAGTACGTATATTTACACCACCAACTACCAGTATACTTAAATATACAATTCACAGTCCAGTTCTCAATCTAGGGCAAATATCAAAGCAATTACTAAAAATTTATAGATAAATCAATCCTTTTACAAAACAAAGCGTCTATAACGAGGGAAAGGCGCGAACGACGGAAAAATGGCCCTGTGGTGGGTTTTCTGTGCAGTGTACAGCCTGGAGGCGCAAAACATTTGAAAATGTGAGTGGACACAAATAAAGTTCTAGAAAACAGTATATGAACATAATAACCCCACTGTAAAAACAGTTATGCAAAAGTTAGATTTTTCCTGTTCATTATATTCATACTGAAATCAAAGCATTCACATAATTATATATGCAGATGCAAAACATGTTCAATATCAATAAAACTCTCATAAAAGCACTGAAATCAATTTACAACTACCACCTAGGTGTACCCTTTTAATTCCGTCAATTCTTGTATCCGTCAATTCCCCTGGCAGGTCTCGGTGACACAAAGTCAACCCGAGCCCAAACTACCAGGATTCAGGGGACCGTAGTCAGCCTGATCCGCAATCCTGGCTCTCACGGTCCGAGTGTCCCCGAAACTCGTGAGGCAATTGTCAAGTGCACTGACAAACTGAAAGCAAACTGGATGTCTGTAGACATCGTCATATCTGAAGGCAACATATACTGAAAGCAAACTGTTTCTGTAACTGGGTACCCACGGTGGTTTAAGAAAATATAAAATTTCTGAGAAAAAATAAAATTTCTGAAAATTCTGATAAATATCTGAAACTCTGCTGCCATTTTATCTGATGTAATCTCAATCTCTACTTTCCATATTTTTTTAGCACATTCGACTAAGCAGTATATAAATAAAGATATTTAAATTCAACAAATCATGCTAAAATCATACTCAATAAAATTTATTCAAGATCAAATAATGAAATTCATTTGCATAAAACATCGCGATGACATTTTTCCGAGGGTTGTTATTTTGCAATCGGAAAAAATGTTTTTCCCAAGCGTATTTGTGCCCCTCGGACAAGCTTTGTCGCTGTGAGGTGTAGTCACACCCAAGTATTTTCGGTTAGGGGGAGGCTTTTGATTCAATAGTGGTCCCTGTGATATTTCAGTTTTCAATGGTTTAGTGAGCACTTAATTCGAACCGATGAGAGAGAGAGAGAGAGAGAGAGAGGTCAATTCAGGTGCAATAATGCATTACCAAAATGAATGGATGAATCCAATTCAGACAGAAGAATGACTTGTTGTTTGAGTTCCATTCAGCTTTTCTCTACATCCAAACAAAAAAAGAAAACCACCAAAATTTATTCATTAAACAAACTGATAATGTGACAAAATCACTCCATTTAATCAACTGATGATTAAAAAGGTACATATAAAAATATATTGAAAGAATTAATAGAAGAAAATAATTTCCAAAATTAATGTTTAATTCATGACCATATTATATGCAAATGAACCTTTGCTACTCTCTTTATTTATTTATTTTATACTGTCGATGCTGGAGAAGAGTAACAAAAAAGAATGAACCCAATTGGCTTACTTATTTTCAGTATAATTTGCCTGCTAACTCAGCTGAGAAAAGAATCTAGCAACTTCTCTGTAGGCTAAAGAAATTGAAGAATATTTGAAACCCACCACAATCAAGAAATAGATAAGCATGAAGTTGCAGATGGGTACATCCACCACCACTCCATTTATGCATGCAGCATGCTTTGTCTGAGTTCACTCCACGAGCACATATGCTCTTATTTATAAGCCAGAGATCGTGAAGCATTAGCTACCAGCATTACCTCTGCTTCCTTTTCATTTAATTCTATAGCAGGATTGGTTGGTGAGGCACTTAATTAATTCTGCGTCAATCTAACTCCTTGATATTAATCTTACCGTTAGTGGTTATGGTCATATTCAGTAGTTCTAACAAGACCGTGGTCGTATAATAATCAAAATTAACGTGAACAAAAGTAAAAAATGAAAAATAGTAAAACAAAATTAAAATTATCCCATCATCATGTGTTTTTAAGGCTCCACCAATATCTATCGTATTCAGTATTAAAAATGGCCCACCACATATACCCAAAAAAAGGATTGTTTGGTTAGCGATGGAGTGCATTTTGTCTGGTTTTTGATGGAGGTGCGAAGGGCCTCACTAGTAGTCTTGCGATCTCTGTAGAGGAAGCAGTGGAGATTATCAGTTTGGATAATTTGGGGGGACTAAAGGCAAAATAAAAAAGGAAGCAACTTGACAACGACCAACAAGTGAACTACAAGGAACAAATGCATTTGAATTATTGGTTCAAATTGAATGAAAAGTGTCGATACATAAGCGATGCCCTTCAATGAAGAATGGAAGAAGCATCACTATTATTTTTTATTATTTTTTATTTTGCTTCTTCTTTTATCTTTATCATAAACTTAGCAGTATTAGGTTCTCTAGATTCGTATTTTTGATACTAATAGCAAATCGAACTTTTGATTATAATTAATTTCCAGTTGTGTTCTATGCATTTATTTCGTAGATTTATAGGAAGCTAATATGTCACTAATTTAGAGATGTGAAGAATCAGTGGCGGAGCCAGGATTTCACATTAGAGGGGACCCTTCACAAAAAATTTAAAAATAATTAGAATAGGAGTCCTCAAGCGCTAAATTGGTTAATAAGTTAATAATATCATTTCATACTAATTAATAATTTATCCATCTATTATAATCATAATTGTCCTTAATTTCATATTTTAACATGGCTGAATATTAATCTCATCATCTACACTATTAAAGACTCAAAATTTAACAATTTATACTTCAACAGAGAGAAGAAATACAAAAAATGTTCATAAATCCCAATATTAAGATACCCAACTTAGACATGTAAAATGGGGGAAAGGGGAATTCATAAAGCTTAAATTAATCAAAAGAGGAAGAGAATGAGAAAAAAAAAAAAAAAGAATTTTTACTTCAAGAAGCAAACATATAAGTAAAACTATGAGAAAATAAAAAAATTGAGAGAGGGCTTGGGCCCACCCTGGTCCTTAGGTGGCTCCGCCACTGTGAAGAATAAATATGAACCAAGATGTTTGCGGAAAATTTCTAACAAAGTTTAATTCTTTTTATTTTATTTTATATATAAACGATATTAGATGAGGGGAGAATCGAACCTAGGACCTTAAGTGCAGAGATAAATGCACTTGAGCTACAAGTCTCTTGCAACAAAAGTTTGAACATGTTTTTATCTTTATTAAACAAAGTCATATGAACAAAATTGACAAAATTACATTTGCTAGGTCGGCTTCTAGGCTTGGCATAACTGAGTCTAGAAGACAGATTTTAGTAAGTATTCTGATGCTAATGCAGTGTTACATACAAATCGTACGACCAACATTTATAAATCGTCTGAACCCTTGTTTTCTCTCTCTAGTAATTTTGACACAGTTACCTAATAATAATTATATGGCCCAAAAGTCTGTTCCTTCCAAGGTTAGGATTTTTTCTTGAATTGATTATATAGCACTTGTCGCACCGTGAGCATGATGGAACTCACGAATACAAGCAATGGAGGGATGAACCTGCCGTCGATCACATCAATCGATGGCACTCGTTAAGCCTATATTGCAAGAATATGCTTTCGGAGATATCGATAGTTGAGATGTGCATTCAAGAGATGCATTGGGGGTTACTCCACATTCCATAAGGGATTGAACCATGCACGTTTGAGGAGCTAGCCACTTGTACCCATGATATGGAGTTAAGTATCACTAGCCATGGGGAAAAAAATGAACCTATCATAGAGCATAAAAAAGAGAGTTTTTGGGCAAAAGATGGACAAGCCTACTAAGAAGTCTACCAAGGAAGCAATGATAATCAACACTGTCCCTGTCAAAATCTCCACTCGGGATCAGAAGAGAAAAGTCAAAAGAATGAATTCATCCCAAGAGGTGGATAGACGTCGACGCGCCTTGAAGGAGTTGGAGGAAAAAAAACGTACCATTTCCCTGACTCAAATGTCGTAGGTATGCTTGAGGACTTGCTCAAACAAAAGGTGATTGAATTGACAGAATGTAAGCGACTTGAAGAGATGAATCAAGTTAATGACCCTAAGTTTTACAAGTACCACCGAATTGTCAGCCACCTAGTAGAGGAGTGCTTTGTGCTGAATGAGTTAATTATGAATTTGGCAAGGCAAGGAAGGATTGAGTTGGACGTTGACAAAGTCTCATACACAAATGTTGCTACAATTGTGTTTGGATCCTTTGATCCTGTGCTGGTGCCAGCATTGTCTCCAAGATTGGAGTTTCAATCAACGAGGGGCATTTACTAAATGAATGATCTATGTGCAAAAGAAGTGGTGGCCGAACCGAACTATCGAGGCGGTGATGGAGTCATTGGTGACTTGTCTTTTAATGACGATGAAGGATGGAAGCTCGTTATCCAGAAGAAGTCTCATATGAAGCACACTCCTCAATGACAAAATGCTCAATTAAAGAAGAAGCGATGAAAGAGAAGCTTGCGCCAATGCCCTAAGAGAAAAACCAAAATAATGCTGAGGAAAGACCCTAACCAAGATGGTGAACCACTAAGCTGCAAAGTCATCAATCAATGCATATCCATTTAATTTCCACTTACGAGTCAATAAAAAAGATAACAAAGTAGGGCTCGAAGTATGATATCATCAAAATTTAAAATTATGGCAAGACCATATAGTTGCACGCAATAAGCTAGTCAACAAAACCAAACAAATGATAATCTTTATAAAGAAAAGTAAAAGCCAACACAATCTTTCCAATCTTTTAATAGCCATTTTGATGTAGCTTAATGTCCAATTAGCCTAATTCAAGGGCCAGTATGGTCATTTCTATTAGTTTTGAAAACTAATAGCCCAAACAAACGAGTAATCATCTACAAGAAAGTATCTTGGCCAACATCATAATCTTCTCCGCCAAATATTAAAAAAAAAAATATCAAAATGGCAAAAGGAGAAGAAAAGCAATGCAACCCTCACAATTCAACAAGTGAATGGAGTACTCAAAGCAACTCTCCCAAAGCCAAACTCAAAAGTTTATGAACTTGAACTTCTCACTAACCTCAAAAAATCTGTGTTTAGAGGAGATGGGGTGGGTACAAAGGTGCTTCGCGTCTTAGTCTTTCAACGTTTAGAGGATCTTTCCAATCATCAACAGGGGAAGGTTCACACCCAAGAGAGGGAAAAAAAAAAAAAATGATGACCAAGAGTCAATGAAAGGCAATTTTCAAAAAGCTCAAAAGGGTTAACATGGAATAACAACATAGCTCAAGTTCACTGCACCTCCATCAAGGAGAAAATAGAGCAAGATGTCAACCATTCAGATGTAGAGGAATTTCATTAACACTGTTCAACCAGCAGGGACCCATGTCTTTCCTAAGGTCTTTGCTAATGAGCTTACGAGTTGTCAAATTCTAAAGCGAAACGTGTTTTGCCCTATGTTAATGCAAAGTTCGACAAAAAATTCGTCCAACGTTCCAATGCATTGGAAGCTTAAAAAAAGCTACTTTTTAACAACAACAAAAAGGGCTTGTTGGGTTGAAAACCCAAATAAGCGGCCCAAGCAAAAGTTTTGAGAAGAAAAAATAACTCATTGGATTGAAAACCCAAAAGTGCAGTGCAAGGAAAAATTAAGGTGAAAAAAAGTGCTTATTGGGCTCAAAGCCTAAAGAGGGTGTCCCGAGTAAAAGAACAACGGTCGACTTCATATCTCAAAAGGGGTACGTAGGCAGTCTAATTCCTAAAAAGCTAGAGTCAGTCACAAGTATCAAAATCCCCCTTCATTACCTCAACTCAAAAGAGGGTGAACTACATTTGACGTGATTCCTTCACAAGATAAGTAGGCAAGTTAGCCCAAAAAGCTAGGTGCAGCCGTAAATTATCACAAATTCATTTTATCCACTGATGGTATTGGCACGTAGTTAAATTGATTTATACTATGCAAGAACTCCAACATCACATGAGTATAAACTATAAAACAGGAAAGCAAAATCGTACCCCATGTTTATTATGGAAAATTGTTTTTGGTGGACAAACCACTATATAAGAGCAACGAATACTGAAACAAAATCCTACCTACGGGTTCTTGGTGGATGGACCACATTACAAGAACATTTTCTTTATATATATAAAATAAAAAAAACCATGCTAAAAAAGAGAAGAACAATCTCATCTATTAGGGCTCACTACATAAAGAAACCATGGCATTGATCAATTGGTGAATCTCTTGCTCTTGAGCTTTCATTGACAGTCGAGTGCTCCCAATCTGGGGAAGTAGATCTTCTTTAGCATCAATTCTTGATTGTTGAAGCTCTGCTGCTTGTTCATTTTGATGATCCAAAGAAACCTCCAGGTTCATCTGTTGCTCTTTGAAGGAAGCTTTCTTAGTTTCGTGCTCTTCCTACATCTGGCGAACTAGCTTTCTTAGCTTCGTGCTCTTCTTGCATCTGGCGAACTCTCTCTTCTGGTTCCCTAATAGTAGCTTCCTTAATATCCAAATCATCAAGCTCCTTAACAATTTATGTTTTTGAGGTTTTAATTTATTTTAATTAATTAATTTATTTATTTTTTGGGTTTCTAAAAATTAGCCTACCAAATGGGGTTTTGTGGCTTTGAACTCAAAATTCAAGTAGGATACCAAACCAACCCTAAAATATCACCAAAAGATGCCTGAACTCAAGTGAACTACCTCAATTGACAAGGTTGACAATTTCTGTTAAAATTCTCATTAGAAACTAGAAAGCCAAATTGAAATTCAATATACCACACAAATTTCAAATAAGTTTATATTCAGTCCACATTGCATCCAAATTTGAACTGATCTGTAGATTAGATTAAAGTATCACTTATATAAAAATAAAAAATCTTTTTTATCTGGATGGAATTATTGATTTAAATTTATTTTTTGGTCAAGACTATTTGGATGGGATTGCATTGCAGTTCATTTGCTACAAATTTTAACTCATTTTGAGGTATCCTTATTTTCATGCCTTTTTGTACAAGCTCCAAAACACTCGACAGAGGGTGTCCACAATCCACCAGTTGAAAGAAATGACAGCGATTACTCGGTTGCAGCAACTGCAACTCCTCCACCACCCTCCTCTCACCCTCAGGCGTTCCATTCTCTTTCACAAGCCCAAACAACTCACTCGCTCACGCCCTCGCAGTTTCTCCACCTCTCCAATCCTCTGCTCCAACAATTCTCACAACACCCCCGAGGTTCTCTCTCTCTCTCTCTCTCTCTTAATACTTTAGATATATATGTGAGATGTAATCTGTATGCCAATGTGCTGAATGTGTGTGGTTCAGAGCTCGGCTTCAACGGTGGGAGCAAATGCGTCAATTGTTGGGGATCTACTCGACTACCTCAACGAGTCTTGGACTCATTTTCATGCTACGGGTATTTTAATTAATTTTTGTATATTTGTTAGCTTAGATTTCTGGTTTTTCTGATGAATTTGTTAGTACGCCTCCGTTTGGTTACTGGGAAAATTAGGGGAAGGAAAGGAGAAGAAAAGAACAGTCTAAACTCTGTAGCATCCTTATCTTATGTGTAACTGCTAAGATGTGGACTAGAAAAACCGGTCTTTAAGATTTATGTTCGAGATTCCAATCTTAGCAATGATCGGATTCTCAGCCTGAATAATGCTCATATTTTAAAGAAAGAGGTGCTGAATGAGCTATGGTGTGTGGTCGTAATTTTGTTCTAATTAAGGATTGGTCTTTTTTGCAGCTGAAGCGAAAAGACAACTAATTGCTGCTGGTTTTCATTTGCTGAATGAGAATGATGAGTGGGACCTCAAGCCTGGTGGACGCTACTTCTTTACACGAAACATGTCTTGTTTGGTTGCATTTTCTGTTGGAGAGAAGTGAGTGAAACAATCCTACCAGTTGATAAATTCTCTAAATGGTTGAAAATGGTTTTAGCCTTTATAATTAGCAATTCAATCTGCATTACCCATAACCTCGTTGAGTATGTGACTGGTGATTACAGTTGGTGAAGTGGGTTTGTAAATTGTGTAGCCATCGGTGTTGACTTCTGTATCCTTGTATGGCCCTCATTTTCTTGTAACATAGTTTGTCGATCACGTCGCTCATTGAATTGTCCTTACAATGATATAATCTATGTCCACTGCTTGCTATTTTCTTAATCTCCCTAGGTTAGTACTTTTCCATCATATTTTTTTCTAGTTTATCATGTTATACTTTCTAACTTGTTTACTGCTTCGTATACAACTGAAGTCGCGCTTTTTTTGTTTTTTTTGTTTTTTCTTTGTTATTGTTACATTTAGTTTTCTAGTTCTACATGATTAGCACTTAATTAATCAAAACTTTTTCTTAGTTTTTCAGGTATACTGTTGGTAATGGTTTCCATGTGATTGCTGCACACACAGACAGTCCATGTCTAAAATTAAAACCAAGATCTGCATCATCCAAGTCTGGATACCTAATGATCAATGTGCAGACATATGGAAGTGGTTTATGGCATACTTGGTTTGATAGAGACCTAAGCGTAGCAGGCAGGGTCATATTGAGAGGCAGCAACGGTTCCTTTGTGCATAAGCTTGTCAAAGTGAAGAGACCTCTGTTACGAATACCAACACTGGCCATTCACCTTGACCGGTTAGCAAACGTCTTCTATAATCTGCAGTTTTTTTCAGTTTATTTTATTTTTAACCATCTTTAAGAATATGTGACCACTGTATGTGAATGGTGAAGACCTCATTCATTGAGGATTATAGATGATAGCATCCCTAAACCCTAAAATATTATTGTGTGATAGTCAAAAGGCCTAGAAAGTACATTCCAATATTTCTTTAAGAGGTAAAATTATATCCGTTTTCTTTTTTAAAGGAAGCAATAATTAAAATATACAGTGCAATCAAGCTAAAATTTAGCATGAGGCATATAGTAAAACTCCAGTTCCCGACACTGTTTTCTCCAAGCCAAAGTTTGTGAGTAGTCATGGTGTTGTGATTTATAAGTAGTAGGTGATCCCTCATATTATCTTTTTGTTTTTTGTGTGCTGGTTTAGCACAGTGAACAAGGATGGATTTAAACCAAATGTAGAGACTCAACTAATTCCATTACTGGCATCGAAACTAGAAGAAGCATCTGTGGAGACAAAAGAGAAAAGTACCACAACATCGTCAAAAGCAGCTCATCATCCATTGCTCATGCAGGTATCTGTTTGGTTTTCCAAAATTAGTTGGTAAAAACTTAAAGGTATCTTTCAAAAGTATAGGCTGGGATATCAGATCTTTGTGTGTTTCTGGTATGGTGTGATATGCGAGCTTGCACTTTCCATGATCTTTTGTAATGTGACTATGTTTTGAAAATAAAAAAAGTTTATTCATGTCACTCTAAAATACTAGAAGCATATTGTTTCACAAAATTCAAGAAATGTCTTTTGAACATTATAATAAATAAAAAGTGAAAGGTACTGCATTGTTTGTAAGAGTTGTACATTATCAGTGCTTGTGGGAATACAAACAAAGATGGATCTCAACGCAAGCCTAGGACACAGCTCCTAACCCATACAAAATTGAACTAATGAATAGGGGGGCATGGGAGCCTATCAGAGACGGCGGTGGTTGGTTGACCCAACTTCTCAAGAACCCACAAAGATTTTGTGGGTTAGGAGAGATACATCTTGAGTATTTGAAATTTGCTTCGGCTTTAATTCGGAATTGCCATCGTCATAGCTGGACAAGGACAAGGCTTTCATGTTTGATTGTTGAGTTTTGACCAAGATAAACAACCTAACAGTTTGAGTGGAATTGTTTTGGGCGTTACATCAGCGTAGTGGACCATACAGCAAAGCAAGAAAATTACTATATTCATAATAATGTCACCGGTGTTAGAAATGAGAATGCCTCTTCTATGTATCCTTTTTACGACTTTAAGAGGCCCAAAAATTTGTTGTCATTTTAAGTTAAAGCATTCAATCCATATCATTCTCTAAACTCTACAGAAATGGTAATACCATGAGACTATATAAAAATGGTAGTTCTATAAAGAAACGTAAGTGATGTGATTTTATTACGTTGGATATATTATGTGGGCATTCCCATATCAAATGGTCAGAATGGTCCAGTTTTTATGTTTGACTTATATCACAGATCTATAGTGTTGGACTTGTGCACTTGTGAACTCTTATATCTAGCACTAACTTTAACTTAAAACTCCAACTTCTTCATTTGGTGCACTAATTTGAGTTTTGTGAAGTAGTTTAGGTATCAAATACATTTTCATTGAACTAATACACACAACTATGATTTTCAGGCTCTCTCAGATGAGCTCGAATCTAACATTGACGACATAGTGAGTATTGAGCTGAATGTTTGTGATACACAACCTAGCTGCCTTGGAGGTGGAAACGATGAATTTATTTTTTCAGGAAGGTTAGATAATCTTGCCTCAAGTTATTGCGCGCTAAGGGCTCTCATTGATTCATGTAAATCACCTGGTGATTTATCAAGTGAACAGGCTATACGGATGGTTGCCTTATTTGACAATGAAGAGGTATTTCATTGTTCACAGGTTCTCACAGCATGAAGTTTCCTTTATCCTCATCTTAGTAATTTTCTTGTTATGCTAGATTCAGATTCATGTGTCTCTAAGGATAGTTTCTGTGCCTCACAAATTCTCTATCTTATGAGAATCTAGTTAATCACTTAATCACTTGTGATGAACTCTAAAATTACTTGAAGGATTATACACATAGGGCCAATTACACTTTACCCCGTCCAAGTCTGCACCCTTTGTCAATTCATACCTCATCTTTAACACGTTGCAATGTTAGACCTGAAATTATGATTTCGTTGCCATGTTCCGTTACAAATCTGCCAAATTGGCCGTTAACTGATGATGTGACAAGTACAGACCCCACATTTTCAAAGTGTCAGTCATGAACACAAATGCTACACTATCTGGAAAGCGGATATTTACTTTTTCTCTGTGTGTAGAGGTCCATGTTTTAAGTTATTTTTCACTTTATGTTATTATTTTTTAAATACATGAGTTTGCTATGGAATTTTTAGTTTTTAACGAACATGTTATTAATAAAACCAGTTATCACTGTCTGTCAGATGTCTTTCGATTTGTTAGTTCTTATTTCTACAAGGCACATCCTCTTGCTACTCATTTTGCTTATAAATGATAGTAGTGTTACATGTGCATTATCTCTTGCCTTTTTTACCAGTTCACAGATGTTATCTCTAACTCTTATTGTTTAGGTTGGTTCCGGCTCAATTCAGGGGGCTGGTGCTCCAACTATGTTTCAGGCTATGAGACGTATAATTAGTTGCTTAGCTGACAAATATGTTGGTGAAGATGCTTTTGAGCGTGCAATTCGCAAATCATTTCTTGGTATGATCTGCACCTTAATTTTTTTTTTTTTCCTGCAGGACTTTTTATAATTCTCTTTTTGTCATTATGTTAGATTTTTTTTGTTTAGCTTTATGTATGTTAAATTGTTGAAAAAGGTGTACACACTACAATTCTATCCCCATGTACTATTGTTGGTATTAACAAATGTCATCAACTTTTCCAGTCACATGCCTGAAAATAAATGTACCCCAAGTTAGGGTACATAATTTCATTCTAGGAAGTTTTTGACCTATTATTTAGAACTATACCATGATATACTACAGTTTGGTCCATTTTAATGGAAGAATTTAAAAATAGGATTTGGGTTTGATTGTAAATTGGTTAGTTGGCCTTTAGCAGTATGAATTTCCTATCTTCATAAACCACACATAAATTTGTTTATTTATTGATGGGAAAGGTTTCAAATATTCAATTGAAAAATTTATTTTCAAATCCCACCTTTTCTAAGACAATCAAATTTGTATTTGATTGACATAAGGAATTAATTTTTCTAAAGTCCAGTTCACAATTTACACTAAAAATTCAAATCCAAATCTCTCATTTTAAATCCTTCCATTCAAATGGAAACCCGAGACAGTGAAGCTGGGAATAGTTGAGACAATACATACGTATTGTACATTCTTTTATTTTCTACTTTAATTGAGTTATCCCTGGAAACTGAATTTGTACTCAAAACAGATTCTACCAGAGGTACCAAACTAATGCACATAGGGAAAGGACGAGGACCACATTAATTAAAGTTGGGTTACCACTTTGATGAAAGCCCAAAAGTTCAAGGGCCATTGCTGATGAAACCCCATAAATTTATGAGCAGGCCAAGACATTAGTGTTGGTCCTGACACCAGTACAATTTAACAAACTGCAGAGAAGTTTTGATAGACTGTTATATAGCTCATTTTATTCTTTTGTGACGGGCATATAACTTACTTCGTTCAATTTCTACATTCTGAGTGTGTATTTTGGATGCTTTCTCTTAATAGTGTCAGCAGACATGGCTCATGGTGTACACCCAAATTTCATGGACAAACATGAAGAATACCATCGACCAGAAATGCAAAAGGGACTCGTTATCAAGCATAATGCAAACCAGCGCTATGCTACTAGTGGAGTTACATCTTTTCTTTTCAAAGAAATTGGCAAAATCCACAACCTTCCAACTCAGGTATTCACTATTGGCCAACCCAGTTTGGTTACCCCTTTAACAATCTTGCATTAAATAAGTCAGGTATTCACTGTTAGTGAGTAATTTCTTTCTTTTCGTTTATTACTAGCCGCCGCCGCCGCCCCCCCCCCCCCCCAAAAAAAAGATTACTTTCTAAAAGTATATTCAAATGTTGCTGACCTATTACAGCAAAAATTGAAATCCATATTGCAAAGAAACTCTGAAGGTCACTAGTGACTTTCTTTTCTATATTAAAAACCCCACTCCTCCTCCCTTTAATTTAGTGTCTCCTTTGTGGATGAGATACTATAGAACGACCTCGATGATGAGGAATGTCACTCTAAGGATAAATCAGTCCTGTTTTGGAAGTCATTTAAAGCATTTCGGGATGAGGTCAACAAGTGGCAGCAAATGACTATATTTGAGCTCATCACTTTTTTACCTAAATAAAGAATATTGAGTGGTTGATTCTTTTTCTACAATCTCTACCTCAGATAACTGTAATTTAGCTCATCACTTTTTACCTATTTGATTATTTCTGATTAGGAATTTGTGGTGAGAAATGATATGGGATGCGGATCTACCATAGGTCCCATACTAGCTTCAGGGGCTGGTATTCGTACTGTTGATTGTGGCATCCCTCAACTTTCTATGCACAGGTATCACAATAAATTGATGTGTCACATTAAAATAGATCTCGAATATTTTTAAACCAACTGCTATTTTTGTGTTTCATTTTTCATTTTTATTTTTGGTATAAATATTTTCATTTTGTAATTTTTGTGATCTCACTCTGGACTGGACTTCATTTATTTCTATGATACTGTCATGTAATCTGCCACATCATGTGGTGGTTGGCGACTCTAGTATTATTGATCATAATAATTGGC
This sequence comes from Prunus dulcis, assembly GCF_902201215.1. Classification (NCBI taxonomy): domain Eukaryota; kingdom Viridiplantae; phylum Streptophyta; class Magnoliopsida; order Rosales; family Rosaceae; genus Prunus; species Prunus dulcis. The sequence continues at coordinate 9,193,367 of NC_047651.1, forward strand.
TTTAAGAAATAATTGGATTATATTTCTTAATGGGCGGATACCACTGGGTGGGGAGTAACAACTATCTATGTGTAGGAAAGGTTTTGGTGACTAGTATTATTGATCACGATATTTTGTGATGAGTAGACACTACCATTGGGTGGGAGTTAGTACATTCAGTCTTGCATCTGGGGTTGGGTTAAATTATTAACAAGCTAACTATAGTGAGCCTTTCCTCCAAACAAAATGAAATTGAGCCACTAAACTAGTAAAGTGAATAAATATTATTGATTAACTATCGTCATAAGAATGATTAAATCTTTAAGCATTTTGATATTTTCCACCAAGATAGGTTAAAGTATTTGAGCGCTCCTTTATATGTAACTGATATTTTTCAATAAAAGATACGTTAATATTAAATGTCTGAATTTTAAAATTTCAGATAATCCTTATGGATGTATACATAGAGGAGTAATAATTATTTCTTTCTAGAGAATACAACATTTTAGTGTTAGTAGCTGCGCACACACAAACTCCTAGTCCTGCGTTAGAAGGATATGCCGCCAACTGAATACACCTTTTAGAGTCTTTCATCTCTAAATATACTAGGAGAAAAGCTGTCAAGGCCATGCAATTTTTGGGTTAATTTGTCTACTTATTCTGGATCTTATTTTTTATTTTTTATTTTTTCCAATTTCTGCTTTTCATGCTATTGGTTTTCTAGTGGCAGGTAACCTTGTTCACTGCATTAAGTATTTAGTTCTATTTTTTGTGGCTGTTATTCTGATGAGCTGAAAATTTGTTTTACGATGAGACGATGTCAGGAAGAAGACAGGATATTGTTTGAGTAAAAAGAGAGGAAAATGATAAAGAAAGCATTTCCATGTTGTGATATTGTGATTCTGTTGATTTCATTTTAAGAAGAGTCAATTGATCTTGTGAGAGAATCAATTGGCTTAATTCTTCCTGTCAGAACCGCTTTTTGGGAAAAGAAAAAGAAAAGAAACATTAAAAATAATAAATAAAAAGGATTGCCATCATTTTTGGTTACTCTCTGATAAAATGCTGTTCTCTCCAACCTGGTATGTTGAAATGAATCATCACTGCTGCCTTTCTTTACTTCCATCGTTAACTGCAGTGTTAGAGAGATATGTGGGAAGGAAGATATAGACATTGCTTACAAGCACTTCAAGGCATTCTACCAAGCTTTCTCAAGCATAGACAAGAAGCTGAATGTAGATTCGTAAGTTGCCTTTGTAGCCTTGTCTGAATTTATTATTTATTATGCGTGTGTATGAGTGAGTGTGTGTGTGTGTGTGTGTGTGTGTGTGTGTGTGAGAGAGAGAGAGAGAGAGAGAGAGAGAGAGAGAGAGAGATTTTAAATAATTCCTTACATTCAAGAATCTTATTATTCATCACATAGTTTTTCCCTGCAATAGGAAAATTTGTTCAAGGCTGGATTTTGGCAAGAACAATGAACCTTTTTTTTTTTTTTTTTTTTTTTCCGGTTGAAAGGTAACAAGAACTTCGTTGACGCGAAAGTCTAGCAAGACAGTTGGGGCACATGGAGGTTGTGTCTGTTCAATTACAGTTTACTGGAACTGATGGAATCTGAGGAGGAAGCAGAACTAACATCAATGTCAGGACTACCTCTTAGCTTTGTGTCGGCCTTGGAGAGTTTTTGCTTCAGCTCAGATAACAAAGCCTGATTCTCCTGGTTGAGCACTTGAGCTTTCTTCCTTAGCATTTCATTTTGTCGGATTATATAACAGTTTTGCAAATGTATCTGCGAGTTCAGCTTCTCCATACCAAATTGTTGGATTAAATGAAATAATGTTGTTGGAGAAACAGAGTGAGGAACTTAATTTCAATTGGATATATAAATACTACATCTTCCCATATAGGGAACAAAACAAGCACCCAGGAAACTATACCGACTTGAAAACAAGAAACACCCATCTGCAAAGCCCCTTTGTCTACCATTTTCATGTTTTGGAAATTGAAAGGGTACCTTTGATAAAGTTGTTGGTGTTTTTCACGTAGAAGAGTTGAGCATTGCACGTGAGGATGACTTGTTAATAGGAAGTTCCTTGAGGGACAAGGAGGAGAAAAATGTGAGATTTGCGAACAATAGAAGACATGGTCTAAGACAACAAAACAAAGACGCATGACAATGATGCAGCCTCAACACCATGCTTATGCACGTGTTGCGGAGTGGCTACCTGAGGAAAGAATTATGGTACGGACCCATTTGGCGAGCTGAATCATATGGCTTCCTAGTCAAATGTATAGTGGCCTAAAAACTACCTGAATTGGATTATTTAATAATATATTTTTGTTAATCCGACCCCTTAATTATTTGTACTAAAATTCGAGTAACTGGTTATGTTTAAACTACAAATTAATGCACTACAAGCTTTGGAAAAAAGTATTGTAAAAGCATCATTTGTGACTCTTTAGAGGGCAGTGAGCTTTCGACCAAAAAAGAGAGCAGTGAATTTGCATACGGGAAATAAAGCAACCTTCTTTGACTTTTGACAAACATCTTACAAGCCCCTGTAGCTACACCCCAATAGTGAATTCTGACCTACTTTCTCGGGCGCATCTAGTGTCCGAACCCGAAATACTTGTCCGGAAAAGAACACCACACCAAAATGAAAAAAAAATTGGCAGTCAACCAAATACTTTTTAGATTCATGCGACATCATTGGATGCAGCCTGAAAAAAATAACATGTCTAGATTGCAGAATTTAACGACTCATACACCTGGCGAGGGTTTTAGAATTGCTACAACAGATAATTATCGCATTCAAATAAAACAAAGGTGGTCATAAAAATAAATAAATGCAGACCAAAGTGTTTATATGATACATGATGCAGAATGACCTTTTTTTTAATTTTTTCTGCAGATTGTTCTAGTAAAGCTTCAGAAGTAAACTATCAGATCTTTTGTCAGAACAACCTGGATGCAGACCAAAGCTCCCAAAAGCATACAAATAGCTTTATCTTCCTATTCGCACTCCCTCTGGCTCTTTGTTGTGCTGCTTACTCTCTAAACAAACTACCAAAGCCTGCAAAACAAAATCCAAAGCGATTTGTTCATACTTCTATTTAATGAATATATATACACAAAAGTCTATCCAAGGAGAAGTTGGAAACTGGCATATCAACTGCAAGATCAGATCATCCTACACTGTCCCCTACAGCGCATCTCATCGTCGATGCAAGTACTCAAGGCTTTTCATAAGATGATGCAAGTGTTCAAGTTGGATCTTCAATAAAAAACCATTCTGGGTGGTGGATGAACACGTGTGAATTTGTGTTTGTGTGTCCATATATAAATGCACTCATGCGTGTCCTGAGAACATACCTTCATCCAAGCAGAGCACATACTTTCCCAGCTCTGTTTAAATTCTTCTAGATCATCATCTTCGTCATCATAAGGGGTAAACAAAGCTCTCAAAAGAGCTGATTTAGATATATTTCCAAACACGTAGAGCTTCTTCATCATTCATCATGGATGGGAGAAGCTTCCATTGCAACCAAGGAAGGGGGGAATGGATGATGCAGTTGTCCATAGAATTGATCCATCCACTCAAGCCCACCTTGGTTCTCTATGCCTGCACTCCTGCCAACTGAAATATGTGCGGCTCTCACAGCCCATCACACTTTATGCTCGACTCTGAGCAGGCAGGGTGCAGGCACGGCCCCTGCCCCTCACCGGGGCCGGGCTAACCCAAAACTTGCATCAGGTTGCTGTTGATGAGACTGTAGAAAAACAAGCATCATATTACAAGCAGTCAAAATATGTGGAACCTGCTACTTAAGAAGCATTTTACGAATAAGTAAAAACTCTGCACAATTTTTTATTCATCAACAGGGTTTTTTATATTAGAATCACTGCACTGAAATTGCAATTTTATATGCATATCTGTTGTTCTACTTTAGATGATTCTTTTCCAAGATTAGCAGGAGGAGAAAAAAAAATATTTAAAATTAAAAGAAAACGTCATCAGTTTTATGCCAAAGGTTATTCAAGGGAAGCAATGAAAAAAACATCTTTTTCTTTTCGTACACTAGAATTTTAGGAGAAAATAAAAATAAAAATTGATGATAAGGCTGAGGCTACTTCGATGGCTGATAATAAGCAAGGTGGTATTAAAAAAATCATAATATGGACTGAAATTCGAGGTAAAGACCACAAAAGGAATCCATTAGCACTATACATTAAAGTTCAAAACATTTATAAGAAAAAAAGGATATGGTCCCCCTTCCTCAAGAAAAAGTGATCAGAAGTCTCACATTCCGCGTTTAAAAAAAAAAAAAAGGAGATAACATCTTCAACAACAAATTAACAAGATTACTAAAACACTAGAGAAGATAGCTGTTAAATCGCCACACCTGTGAAAAAGGTTGGTGAATGTGTTCATGAGGATGGAGAAAGGGCATTCCAGGGCGCTGACAAGGATACTGGGATGAATGCAGATATATGCCAGATGTAGATCGCGCACCAACATGATTCGCATTAAATGGTGTGATTATATTCTCTGGATGACCATAACCAATTCCTGCAGGGACTGATGGTGCAACCCAAGGCCCAGGTAAGTGTTGTGGAAGAGGCCGAGGCTGATGTTCAGTAGAAATCTGAGGCCTATGAGCAGCACCAAGTTGAGGAAATTCGGTGTTGTAGTTCAATGCAGGTGTATACATAGGCTGGATGGTATACGGTCCACCAGTGAATCCAAACCCAGGATCGAATCTTTGCATGTACCTGAAAAAATATTTTATTACCGGATTCATTCTTGTCCTGATCCACCAGACCATAAAACTTTAGCTAACTATAAAATAACAAAATTAAGTACACTTGGAGCTATACAACAATGCATGCTCCAGAACAATTTTCTAGTCTGGGCTACATGGAAAACTTGATAGACAACAACATTCTACCCTTAAGTTCTTATTTTGTTGGCTTCTATCAAATTATAGCATTCATTATCATTATGGCTGGTGATGGATAAAAAAAGTAGAGAGGGGAAAATATCAGAAAGCATATTTAGAAGTTTGAAACATGTAGTGGCAGATTGTCCACAAACACCAGAGGTCACCCTATGGATGAAAGGACAGACTCCAATATTGACAACAATAACAATGTTCATAAGGAACCAATTTTTCCACGAATGGATAAGATAATCTCATTATCTTTTTTTAAAAACAAGAAAATCATGTCAAAAGAAAAGAAAGGTGGTAGCTTAAGTAAACAGCAAAACTTAACTGGACCACCTGACCACAATAAAAATTATGAAACAAGAGTTTGCCTCCAAAGACAAAAAAATAATGGTCACCATATGGATGAAAGGACAGGCTTCAATACCGACAACAATTACAATGTTGGTAAAAAATTATTTTTTGCATGGATAAGATTATCATATTATCTTATTTTCTTTTGTTTACCACAAAGACAAAGAGAAAACCATGTCAAACGAAGAGAAAGGCATTAGCTTAAGTAAATAGAAAAACTGAATGGGGCCATCCAACTGCGAAAACAATTATGAGATGAGATCTTGACTCCAAACAATTTTCTTAGATTAAACAGACATCTTCCCAAGGAAAAAAAATTAACAATGTTCCTGCCATGACCCCTTCCAAAGAGACAACTGGGAGAGGTGAAAAAAAAGCTGATACAGACAATGTATACCATACCTGTCATAGCTCCGGTCATAATCAGGGTCCTTCCGATCAATCTCACGATCCCTAAATATAGCTACCCTATTATTTGGTTTGTACCGCCCAACTGGCTCCTTCTCTGGCCTACTTCTAGCTGTTCTACTGCTACTTGTTGAGGACTCAATTAAACCCCTACCAGAATGTAAATCAGAAACACTTGACTTATCTTCCACCTTTGGCATCACCAAGGGAACATGTTGTGGAGTATCCTGCATTCTTGGTTCACTTTCTGATTTCCCACTTGAACTGCCACTCATATTAATACTTGAATTAAATATTCGTGCGCGAGCCCTGTTATACTCTTCTTTCCGTTCTTCAACAGTTTTGGAACTGTTTGCTTTTGCCGAATTTGAATTTGCATTGTTGGCAGTCTGTGACCGTTTCTGTGGCCTCTGTTTTATTGCAACCTTAGTAACACCACCATCTTCTGATGGTAAACTAACAGGTATGTCTGCAAGGCGAATCTGAGGGAGTCGACACTCAGAAGTTTTACGGACAATAATTCTGGAACCAGAGCCATCAGGTAAATTATTATCTAATAAAACCATTGACTGAAGTGAATAATGCTGAGCCACACGGTGTGCAGCCAATCGTAAATAAGAAGTGGGCAACTGCTGAAACTCTAGCTGCTGCTGAATAGGATCACGGATAAACTTCTCAACATCTTGCTCCATCCGTAAAACTGCACAAGAAGATATCTATGAAGTTCATTATTATGAAGAGATAAATCCAAACAAGACAGCACATCCTGACTGCATGAACCAAACATATTATGACAACAACTATGATAAAATAGCAATGAATGAGGAGGATGATGAGGATGATGAGAAGTATAAAGAGAAAAAAAGGGGCCAATTATTATCACAACGTCTACTAGGTCAATCTTTTTCATTTCTTGTAAAATAGTGTATCACATTCAGGCTTTACTCTGCATCTTGTGCTTAATCATGATTTAAAAGTATCAAGGAACATTTTCCATCCATAGTTTAGTACAAGAAAGTGTAGTTGTACTGTTAGACAAACATATAGCAGGAGAATCTCGAGAGCCAGGAGGGAGGGGTGATCTTTAGATGAGTACATACTAATATTTTACATTGAGAACTCCATGAAAGAGTGATGTCGTACATATGGGCTTCTAAGATAATTGTTTCTAAAGATACCAAGAAATAAGGTTTACATCTAGTTCATCAACCACACTGTTAGAAGTTCCAACCTCACATTTTTTTACAGGTGAGTGCAAGATTTTATTTCTATCACAACAACAAACCATCCTTCAACCCTGAACATACACCCATTTCTCCCTTTATTCCACATAAATTCATGTCAAATACTGCAATGCAATTTGATAATGTATAACAGGTAATCACACTCTTTCACCGTCAACAGGGACGGACCCAACCATAGGCTGACCTGGGCTATAGCCCAGGTGGCTTTTATTATTTTTCAGCCCAAAGTCACATGTAGCCCATTGTACAGCCTACCCCACTTCATGCATCAGCCCTTTAACATGTACAATTTTCTTGGTGGGTCATATTTTATTGGTGGAATGTTACCAAAAAAAAAATTATTTTATTGGTGGAATCTTAAAAATTTCTTTCCTCAATTTGTTGTTACTGAAATTTGGGGATTTTTTTAAGGTTCATGAAGTATAAATTAGGGATTTTCAATTCAGTGTTATGAATTATCAATTAGGGATTTGCAATTAGGTTTTGTACTGTCAAAGCTACTACACCCTACAGAATCTAAAAATAGAAAACTGAAGGAACTCCTGAGTCTGTTTTGATGCGCATGTACATTAAAACATCCAAAAATAATGAAGGAGAGTCATTTAGTCACGAACTGGAAGAGATGTTATATCATGTGATCTTCATTTTTCTTACTTTCCGGAGGTAATAAAGCCCTCTAACGAAATCAGCTCAAAATTTGAATGGAAGTGTTCATCCAGTAGCTTATTACTTTTGCATGTGTCTTGATTTCTGTTATTCATTCATGAATAATGCACCCCATAAAAGGGCATACCTTCCAATAGAGAACATTTGAAGGTCAACGAAAATGACATAATAAACCAGTTGCACACAACCCATCCAAAGACAAACATACTAAACCAAATTAACCTAATTTTGATTCAGTTTCCGCTTCACTTTTGAACAAGCTTAAGAATAATCTGACGGTCAAAACATGAAAGTGACTTTTTTGGTCGGTGTAGGCAATTATAGGAACAAAAACACATATCTCAAACTACCTAATACTTATGTGAAGCTTACTTGACAGGCGCTCTCTAGGGTTTTGCAAGGCCTCGCGAAGGAATTGGTCGACTTGATTGAGGGCATCCTCGGAAAACTTATCAGAAGCATCAGAAGCCGAGGAAACCAAAGGCGAGACATCGTTGAGGTCTTGGGGCTTGGAGTCTTTGTTGGAGGAAAGCATAAGGCGGTTCATGGCCTCGTCCAAACCGGCGACCTCCCATGACTCTGGGGCTCCGAGATCCTCCACCACAGAGCCCTCCATAGCCAAACGATCCCTCCTCCCTCTTTCTCTCTCTGTCCCAATATACGTACGAATACGCAATCGAAAGCAAAGGGCAAAAGTCGAGGCTAGGGTTTGAGGATAGTTGGCGAACAATTCATCAAAGGACGTATGTGTCCTCTGAGACTGAAACCCCAACGAGATTTTGGGGTTTGGATTTCATGTGAATTTGGGGGTTATTCTAGGGTTTCGGGATGAGAACGAAGAGAGAGAAAAAAATCAGACAGAAAGAGAATGAATGGGATTTAAAGAGGAAGAGAGATAGGGTTTGAGTTTGACGATGGATGGCGTGTTTTTGCGGGTGGGTGGGATGTTCTTTCTCACGTACCACGTGGCCTTTTCCCTTGTTTTTTTTCGTTTTTTTTTTTTTTTTTTTTCTCTACAAATTATATGAATTCGTTTAGCTAGCCACTTTTGGAGTGACTACTCCAATATTAGAGCATTTTCAGCAAAGGGCCCAAGGGGAGGGCTGAGGGGAGCAAACCCAAAATGGTATTTTCAGCAGCAAAGATCTGCCAAGGTAAGGAGTGGGGCCCAATAAACTGAGTTAGTCCGAGCTCCAACCCGAGGGCAAGAGATGACATCAGCGTTGGAGTTTAAATTTTTTTAATGTTGGCGCATGCAATGAACGCGCCACGTAAAAAAAAAATTTGACGCGCCCGCTATAGTCCCCCAACCGCTCTCTTCCACGTGGCGCGCTTGTGAGCTCTCCGATCCAATTTTTCTAGCAATCCAACAGCAGCCATTTTTCCCCGAATAAAAAAAATCAAAACCGCACCCCCCAACGGCTCTCTTCCACATGGCTTCTTCTGGACTCTCCGATCTCCTTTTTCCATAAATCCAACAGCAGCCAATTTTTTTCCAAATAAAAAAATGAAAAAAATTGAATTTTTTTTTTAAAATACCCAAAAAATACTGATTTTTTTTTTTCTACAAATACCAACCAATACTCTTTACTTTTAACACCAACTCCTCATACATTTTCTTCTCCTTCTACTATTATTCACTTTCTACTCAATATTTTTTCACTTTCAAGTTATTTTTTTCTCTATCATATTATGAGTGCTTCTAATGAAACCGGAGGGGCATGGAGCATGATGGAAGATGTTAGCTTGTGTGAGGCTTGGCTCCGAGTTAGTCATTGTCCCGTTTAATGGGCAATGAGATTAAATTCTATCATATGTGGAAAAAAAATTCATCAAGAATTTTGTGATAGGGTAATTGGTTCGACCCGTACGGATCAAGCATTATCTAGTAGGTGGAAAATTCTTAACAAAGAGTTGGAAAAATGGAGAGATGCATTGACAAAAGCGATGGACAACCATAGAAGCGGGAAAAACCTTAGCAGTGAGGTAAATTATTTGTAATTTTTGTTTATTAATTTCTATGTCATATTAAATTCTATTTAAATGTTTCTTGCAATTTATATATGTTGTTAATATTTCTTGTATTTCCAATATTAATATGAATGTTTCTTGCAATATTTATATTTTGTTTTGCATTTCTAATAAATTGTTAAAGTTTCTTGCGTTTCCATTATTTTTTTTTTAATACTTGTTGCATTGCCAATGTTTTTTAAAGTTTCTTGTATTGCCATTTTTTTTAAAATACTTGTTGCATTGCCAATATTTTTTAAAGTTTCTTGCATTTCCATTTTTTTTTTTTATAGATTATCCAAGCACAAATGTTTTTTGGTGCTACTGGGCAAGGCAAAAAAAGTTTCAACCATACCCTATGTTGGGAGGTGGTGAAGAATTGTAAGAGATTCCAAATTATTCCAACGGGTCCGACGGTAGTCTTGAACGAGACGCCACTCCATGAGACACCGGCATCGGATTCACCTATGGATTCCCCGATGAGTCAAGACTCGCCTATTGAAAAGGAGCCTAGCCTATTGGGAGGAAGGCGGCGAAGGCGAAGAGAGGGAGTAATTCTACCAAGAATGCATCTAAATTTTTGGAGGAACTTTCAAAGATGCAAGCCATGAGAATTGAAATGGACATGAAACAACAAGAGCACGATAGGGCAATTGATGTAGAATATGCAAAAGAAAGGGAAGGGAGTCTGTACTCCAAGAAAAGATTGAAAAAAAGGATCGGGAAACCATGGCCATGGATACAAGCCATATGTCCCCTGAAACAAAACAATTTTGGAAGCTAGAACGAAGGGATGTTATGAGACGAAGACTTTTTCGTGACGATGGACCTAGCAACACGGATTGGTTAAATGATCAAAACCATTAAGTTAGTTTGCTTGCCTTTCATTTCATTGTACCATTAAGTTAGTTTGCTTGCCTTTCATTTCATTGTATTTTTTGTTTTGTTTAAAAAATTAGTGGTAATTCATGTATTTTATTTTATGAGTTGTATTGATTTTCTTTTAGTGAATAAAGAAAATATTCAACAAAATTCCTTTTTATTCAAAACATTCCATACATAAAAAGCAAACCACAACCAAAGCATAAAAAATAATCAAACCACAACTAAAGCATAAAAAAAAATAAAGCATAACTAAAAATACAACATAAACATAATACATTAAAAAAACATCTTCACTTCACTTCATTCACCTTCATTGCCTTTCACCGCCCACAAATGCTCCATCAAGTCAACTTGACGGTGTTCATGAATATACGACGATTGCATCTCCGTGTAGCGCTCAATCATACGAGGCAAGAAACTACCGTCTCTAACCAACGGATCATGCTGCACTGGTTCTCCATTTGGCCCCATGGATTTTTCATAAATTTGTGTTAAGGCCGTGTTCATGGGATCTAGTTCATACACTTAATCAGCATCGTAATCATACTCATCTTCCACAATCATGTTGTGGAGGATGACACAAGTCATCATTATACTCCTAAGCATCTCCTCGTCAAATAGACGCGCCGCACCCCTGATAATAGCCCATCGGGCTTGAAGGATATGAAAGCACCTCTCTACATCTTTTTTGTACCCCTCTTGATAGGCAGCAAAAAAAATTTCCTTATGGGATCCGGGATGTGGAATTGATTTCACAAATGTTGTCCATCTCAGGTAGATACCATCAGCTAGATAATACCCATTCTGGTAGATGGTATTATTGATTTGATATGTGATATTTGGGCCTTCACCTCTCAGAACATCATTGATTACCGGGGATTGACCAAGGACGTTCAAATCGTTTTGAGAGCCGACAAATCCAAAGAAGGTGTGCCAAACCCATGTATCAAAACTAGCAACTGCTTCGAGGATGATGCTTTTCTGCCCTTTCCGATTGCCATAATCCCCTTGCCAAGCAGTTGGACAATTTTTCCATTGCCAGTGCATGGAGTCAATGCTACTAATCATTCCAGGAAATCCACAAAACTCAGCTTTTTTTAGAAGCCGTTGCAGGTCCCTGAGCGTAGGTCTACGCAAGTAGTCCCTGGTGTACAGAGTTTCCACTGCATCACAAAATCGCACCAAGCTCTCCAAAATAGTGGACTTCCCTATCCGAGCAATCTCATCTACCTGATCAGCAGATGACCCATACACTAACATTCGTATCACAGCTGTGAACTTTTGCTCAGGAAGAAGCCCCAAATTTCCAGCACAATTTTTCTTTTGAACAAAGTATTCATCATAATTACAAATATCATGCATGACTTTATTGAACAAATGAGGTTGTATTCTATATCTCGCTCGAAAATGAACATCAGAGTACAGAGAATGTGGGATAAAATAATCTTCCAGAAGATTCTTACCCCGAGAATGTCTATGTCTGTCCACATTCGGGGCTCAGCCTTCTCGTGAACCACGACGGCTCTAGTTTTCTTCCTCCAGCAAAGCAACGGTCATGCCAAGTTACTCATCTAGTTTTCTCTGCACCATTTTGCTTGCAGCTCGTCGACGCATTCTTTCTCTCCTTTCTCGCTCTTGCCTCTCCAAAACCTTTTGCATGTTTGCCATTGAAAATGGAGAATGAAATCTAAAATATGAGAAATGGAAATGTAGAGAAGATCTGGTGTGAGAGGTATGAGCTGAGTCTCTGGTTTTATAGAAAAATTTAGACATATAGCTATGACACGTGGCGCAATCTTAGAGGGTGAAAATCTCATCTGAAATTTGAAATTCAAATGAAATTTAAAATTTATCTGAAATTTGAATTTCGAAATGTATCTAAAATTTGAAATTTATCTGAAATTTATATGAAATTTGAAACCGAAAATCTTATCCGATATGAATAGTATTGACACGTAGGAACCCAAAAATCTTATCCGAAAATATTATCCAAATTAATTGTTTAAGTAAACAAAGTTGTGAAAAAAATAAAAAAATGAATAGTATTTGTCATGGCAAGCCTAAACTGCGGGAAATACACTTTGCTGGGGGGCTAGGGCAGCCACTATTCACGTGAATAGTAGCTGCTCTAGGGCTCCCATTGCCATGGCAAGGGACTAACTGGTGGAAATGCTCTTATGGTGGGCACTTTTAGAGTTTTTTTATTTTTTTATTTTTTTATTTATGCGGACTTTTTGAGTATTTTTTTTTAATGCGGATTTTGGAGTTGTATAATAATTTGGTTCAATTTTAATCATAATTATAAATAAAAATACTTATACCAAACTAACCGAATGTTTAACGGTTGAAATTAATTTGGATCATGTATTTTGGGCCTAAACCTAAATTGTTTTTCTTTTGCAATTTTTCAACTTTATTAGCTCAATTACAACAAAAGAAAATTTCATAACTTCCTAAATAATTTTCATTTTCCAACTCATCAAACCATCCAAAAGTTTAAACATATCATCAAATTTCAAAGTTCAGCATAGTTACAACTGAAAGATCTATAACTTCAAAATTACATCAAACTTTAAATTCAATATTCTTATTTAGCTATTAGTTACAACTCTCTTTTAAGTCGCCAATAACAAGATTGCACATGAAAAATAAAATAAATAAATAAATAAATATATATATATATATATAAATGACCGGTTCAGTTTAAGTTAATTTATAAAAGCTCAAAATCGCATATGAACTAAACCATTACGGCCTGATTTTGATTTTAGACCATTTGAATTTTTTATGGTCAAAACCAAACTAAACCAGCCACTACGGTTCAAATCAACTAATTTGATTGATTCGGCTGAATTGATGTCCACTCCTACCATCATATTAATTCATCTCAAATGATCTTCTAACTTTAATTAAGCTCTCAATGAAAACACTCAACTCAAATAACACTTCAAAACATGATATTTAAATCACAATAAAAATTACATTTAAAGCTCAACATACTCAAAATGAACCAAGCTATCTATCACTTAAAGCATCATGAGCCACACCGCCTAAGAAATATATCTTTTGTTCTCCATAAGCACCGCCTTAAAGACAAGCAAAAAAAGAAAGAAAATAACTACATCTTATTTGGGAGACTTTTGATTCAGCCCAAAATGAGGGAAGTATTTATAAATAATGACAAAATTGTAGTGTTTGGACAATACTTCTCTTATTCATTTTTAGATTGCCTAAAGAGTCCTTTTTTTATTTTTCACATTATGCCAAAAAGTCTTGCTTCTTGCTAGCCGTATGGAGCCAAAAAGTTGAATTTTCTTGCTTTGATAAACTTTGGACTGATGATGCATCTGCTATTATGTTGCTAGGATGATCTCTTCATGTGAAATAAAGTTGATGATGCTTCTTCTATCATGGGGCCTTCACATGGAGTTATGGCTTCATTATACTTCCATCATGTTGTCTATGTTGTGCAGTTTTTATTCTCCTAAGCTATTCCAATATGAGTTGTCATTATCTTCTGCTTCAATTTGTTCTGCAATCTGATTGTAGATTTCATCAAAAACTTATGCTCCTATTTGGATTATCCTGAATTCATATGTGTCATCTTGTCTCCTGGATATAGTCTCAGAATAAACCTTGATAAAGTTGGATTGGTGAATAAGATTCAGATGATCATCATTGAACAATTGTTGCTCAGCTATTGTTGCTCCTCTATATTTTTGAATGTCTTGCTTGGTAGAGATTTTTGTATTTATGGATTTTGCAGCACTAAGCAGTTCATTATAAGAAATGATAATACTATGTTGCGCTCTATCTAGGTAAATACTATCTGTGAACCACTCTGGGGGGTATGCTGGTGAAATCTAGTTTTACGTTCTTCTAGAGAGGGATATAAAAACTTATAACTTCTTTTAATTTTGAGGAAAATGAATCTTAATGATGACTATTTTCAATATAAAGTTAATTTAAATAACCATACTTTGCTAAAAGTGCTGGAGTAATTGTGATAGTTTTTTGGTTATGCTCTAAATGCAGTTCTCTATATTCCATCATGTTAATATTAGCTAAACAAATAGTATAATGAGAATAGCATTTAGTAATAATTTTTTATACCAGGTTGCAGATTATTTTTTAAATTAAAAAGAAAAGCTTGAATGTATCACTAAAGAGATGTATTTCGCTCATATTCTAATCTAATCATATGATTCGTAATATCTTCTAGTAAAAATTTATACCTTTCTCTAGTTATGGTTTATAGAAAAGGGACATTTTGGAAAAGGCCAAAGATTCGGGAATCCTTTACATTTGCAAATCTTTGGTTTGAAAGTTGAGGGGTTTTTCTGTCTGTTTCGGAAAATTTTTGGTTTTTTCCAAAAGTGAAAGTTTTCTTTTTGACTAAAACCTAAATTTACTTATAGGGGAATATGGATTTTTAGTTTTTTGTTCAAGGGAAAATTCTCTATTATGCTCAAGTAAGTTGGGCTCATTAGCCTCTTTTTCTTGTAAAATCATGCTTAAATTTTGACATCTTTAAATTAATAATTCTAAAATTTCTTACTATTGTATCATACTCTTTCTTTTGCTCTTCATGTTTTTCTTGCAAAAAAGAAAGCTATTGTTTTGCTCTTTTATAATCATAATTATAACCTAAAAAGTCTTGCTTAAGGGCTTTAATAAGTTTTTCATGCCATCTTCTGATGCTGCTTTCATTATCAGTTCTAATATTCCAAAATTTGTCTAAAAGCACTTTTTGTTTTTCTACTAATAATGCTTGGGTACGATATTTTAAAATAGGATTTCGAATTTCTTGTACTGGAATTCTATTATAATAATACGTATTTACTACTCCTCTTTCTTGACTACTTATGCTTAATGGATTACCACCCTGTGATGGTGTACCATTATTTTTTTCTGCTAAAGGATGATGCTCCAAAATATTGCATACATGTTAATGAATAATATGGGATAAGATGTCTGCTAAAATATTGTCAATACTTTTAATATGCTCAAATATTGGTCTAAATCCATTTCTTGTAACAGAATCAACAAAATTGACTCATCTTCGGTCTGCTTGTTTATTATTAGTAATTTTATTATAATGAGAAACAATATTATGACAATATATTCTAATAGTAAATATCTCATTTGTAAGAACAATGAATATGCTTCAAAGGAGTTTATGACTCCTAACATTTCTAAGTCAAATCTAGCCTGTATATCACTAAATTTACCTGATACATATCTACAAAAAATTTCTTCAAATTTAAGTTCTTCTTTATGTTTCTTCTGATATAAAATTCTTGCCCATCTAATTGATGATGCGTCTATCTTAACTATTTTGTAATTATTATCTAATGGTAATGCTGGAGGCTTAAGCTAAGTTATGTCTTGTTTGATATTTTGAACTAATTTATTATCTTCACTATTAAAATATTTTTGAATTGTTTGACTGATTTTACTATGCAATGATGCAATCTTTCTTCCTAAATCAAGGATAAAACTTCTAGCATAATTTAATAATCCTAAAAATGCTTGTAATTATTTTTTATCTTCTCATTTATTTGGAAATTATAACACTTTTTTACCTATGTGTTCTTGTAATTGTATAGTTGCTGACTTAATATACATACCTTAAAATTATATGCCTTATTTTTCAAGCTCTACTTTATTCCTACTTATAACTATACCATTATTTATAAATTCTTTCAAAATAATTTCTCAGTGTTTTCTATGTTCATTTTATTTTTACTACAAACAAGTTTATCATCTACATATATACTACCAAAATTATCATACTTCTTAAAAATTTGATTCATCTTTCTTTGACAGATCGATGGTGCATTCTTTAATCCAAATGGCATGACAAGCCATTCAAAATGTGCTTCTATACAAGTGAATGTTGTTTATTGAATTGATTATTCTGCTAGTCTAATTTGCCAAAATCTTGATTTACAATATAATTTACTAGAATATTTACTTTCTTCAATTTTATTCATAAGTTCATCTTTGTTTGGTAATTTATAACTATCTTCATAAGTATTATCATTTCATCTCTTATAATTATACACTATTCTAGCTTTACCTCTCTTAACCTTTGAGTGTTTTCTGATTACAAAGGCTGTTGATCTATGCCTAGATTTTGAAGGTCTAAGTACTATGTTTAGAAGTTCTTTAATTTGTTGTTAAAAATTTTGCTTGTCTAACAAGTTACGTGGCATATATGCTATTTTAATTGTTGAGTATGGATTAATAATGTCTAATTTTTGCTAATATCTTATTCTTATTCCAATGTAATTGAGATCTTCTCCTATAATTCTAGTTTGTTCAGCTAATTGTAATAATTCTTCTAATATCCTTGGTTTATCCATTTGCATAATTTCTAAAGGCTCTATTTCTCCTACAATTGGATACTCATGGTCAAATATTATAACATCATATTCTAAATTATTTTTTTCATCTATCTCTTTCTTCAATTATTTCTTCTAATTCTTCCATATTATAGTATTTAAAATTTTGTTCTTCTATTTTAATACTATTGTAAGACTCTAAAATATTACTTTGATTAGTTGTGATTATGTCTTTCTTTAAAAAAATGTAATTTTTAGAGGTGTATATAAAAATCCTCCTTGTAAACTTTTCAAGAAATTTAATCTTAAGATAAAACGATATGATCCTACTGGGGATATAAAAGTTAAAGGTAAATTAAATTATTGTCCTTCTATTCTAATTGGTGTATTATTAATGCAATATGTTACATATACAGGTCTTGTATAAATTGTATTATTCTTACTGGTCTAGCTAATTTTTGCCTAAATTTTTCTGGCACTAACTCATCTTTTATTACATTTTTTGTGCTTCCTGTATCTATCATAGCTGTTGTTTGAATTTTATATTCTTTTGACAATTCTAACTCACAAATAATTGTTATTAGCAAACTTATCTTCTTTTTTTTGGTAAATACCACGAGGTGTCCCCACCTTCAAAGGGTGGGATTAATCCCCACTCGGGGTTTGGCTTGGCCCTGGTCACAAAGTGCTTCCAATGGGTTCTGAACCCCTGCCATTGAGGCACCAACAAACTCGTCTTTTGTTTCTCTATGTTAGGGTTGTTATTCTTTTGATATGATAATTTTTTTTTGTACTAACAGTTTCTATAGTTTAAAAAAAAAATATATATATATATATATATTAAATCATATAAATCACGCTAATTGTAGACACAAGAAAAAAAATGAAATTAGAGCCATATTATTCAGGAAAGGGTGAATTTTATTTAGAAAAATGCTTCTTTTTTGGAGATACGTAATGGAAAAGGATTAAAATTGATGTTTGGGACAAAGTTTAACACCAAATACAAATGTGGAAGACCTTTGACTATGACCATTGGTGTGGTAGCACTGGAGGACCCATGAATTTTTGAGTGGAGGTGCAATTTTGAAAGGTTAAAAACTCTTTGTGGATTGAACACGTAAGGCTTTTTACCTAGATTGGCTTTAGATCCCTTCATGCATTTATATCATACATGAAAAAATATTTTACGTAAAATATTGACTAAGTATGAAAAATGATTTTGGGAATAATAATTTTCTCAAGATAATTTTGGCAGCTTTTATTCCTTACACATCAAATAAGAAAACTTGATTTTATGGAATTTTAGTATGAAGTATATATTGACTTAATGTGACGGGACCCGACCCAATTTCCGCTTTGGAAACCGAGCCGACTCCTGTGTGTGTCCGACACCTGGCGGATGTCGGGCACAAATGACCTTTTTGCCCTTTGACTTCTGCCGAAAATTCGGCAGAGTCTCCCCTGTATTTTAACCAAAACCAAAATCTTCCACCGGTCAAACAGTCTCAAAAATCCTACCAACGGCCAGACTAATTCAACACACAGATCACAACCTCAGTTTCTTATGTTCAACAGGATATCAGAGCATGTTTATACAAATTACAGGATGAAGACAAAGTTACAACGAAATCCTACACTTTGGTGGTGGGTCGGGAGCTAAGCTGATGGCCCGGGTGGTGGATTTCTGTGCATGTCTACTGCCTGGGGGCGCAAAACATTAAAAGTGTGAGTGGACCAAAATAGAATTTTCAAACAGTTTATGAACATAATAACCCCCACTGTAAAAATAATAATCATAAAACTGAATATGTAAGCATTCACATGAATATATATGTATCCAGATGTAAGATATGCTCAATACCAAGGAAGTATCGAGTAAAATCACTGTAATCAATATTTGCATAAAAACACTGAAATTTCTTTAAAACTACCACCTAGGTGTACCCCTGTAAATCCGTCAAATCCTCTGTAAATCCGTCAATTCCCCTGGCAGGTCTCGGCGACACACAGTCTATCCGAGCCGCAAATCCTGGCAGGATTCAGGAGACCGCAGTCAGCCTGATCCGCAATTCTTGGCAGGTCTCGGGGACATAAAGTCAGCCAAGCCGCAATCCTGGCAGGTCTCGGGACACCAAGTCTGCCGAGCCGCAAATCCTGGCACTCACGGTCCGAGCGTCCCCGAAACTCGTGAGGCAAAAGTCAAGTGCACTGACGTAAACTGAAATCAGACTAGATGTCCGTAGATATCGGTCCAACTGTGGGTAATCACCATAAATAAATGAGTGGGTACATGGTGGTCTAAAATAACTATCTTGCATAAAATCTGGTATCCTTTGTATTCTGAGCTAAATTTCTGTTTCTGTATCATAGATCTCAGAATCTGTTGTCTATATAACTGTAGCAAAATCCTCTAAGCACTGTATAGAATAGATATTTAAATTTATGGGAAACTCATACTGAATAAAACTTATTCGAGATTAAATAATGAAACTTATTCAATAAAATCATTTAGAAAAGAAAGGTCCACTCACTGCTGGTCCGAGCTAGCTGGACCTCTTGAAGGTCCCTCCTGTGGATTTGCTGGACTCCTGGTGCCTGATTATCCAAAAATAATAAATTAATACACTGCTGGATAAAAAGAATTTAAATTGAACACCCTGCCCCCGGCTCCTAGAAATACATGCATTTCATTCCAAGTTACTCCTATGCCCACATTATGCTTTTCAGACACTTGGACCAGTTTTGGAAGGTCCGATGCTCAGCTAAGCGATAACCTGTCAGATCGGCCGACCCGGGACCCGTGGGGTCCACGGTGTCCGATGGCCAAGCTGATCATCCCTGAAGGTTTCTCATAGTGCGGAAACCAAGTTCTGCGAATTCGGTCCGAAACGAACGGTCGGATTAGCTAAAATCGCGTTATCGCTTAAAACCCTAACCCTAGCCCCAGGGTTCGCGATTCCGGAGTATCCGGGACTCCGATTTGCGATCATCGAATCCTACGCGGTCCTAAAATCACGTAGACCGTCAAATCCAAAATTCAGCGCGATCGAACGGTTAACCGACACTGCACCCACGGATCGCGCGATATGGAAAATCCGTTCGGGGCTCAAACGGACTCCGAATTGAGATTCGCGAAATCCCACGTGCTCGTGACGATACGAGGACCTCAAAACTGGTCAGAGCCGTGCCACCACCCTGGCCCACGCGCCGCCAGGTCGGGTGTCCAAAGCGATTCGGGTGTGCCGAAAAATCGTGGAACCGAGACTCCAAACTCCTATCCTAGGTAAAACACCCCATTTGGAGTCACTTTTGTTCTTGGACAACCCCCAAAAAGTGGCCGGAAATGGCCGATCACGGCGGCCGAAGTTCGGCCGAATTTCAAGTTACAAATCGAGTGATCTAGAGATGAAATTGATCAAAACCCAGCCTACCATCAGTTAGAACATGAAAAATAGGTGAAGATCCATACCTCACTCGAAAGATTTGGTGAAGAAATGAGAGAGATATTCGAACTGAAAGTTCGAACACGACCGACGGCAAAAATGGCCGATTCCGGCCAGGATCCGGCGTGCGCAGGGCTGGGGTTGGTCGGGAAATGTCGGCGGGCGAGCTGCGGTTCGGATGGGACCGGTGCCGGAGATCGGGTCTCGGGGTGGTGGCGGCTAGGACGGCTGGAAGGGGAGGAGGTCGCGCGGGTGCTGTGCAATCGGGAGAAAGGAGAGAGAAATAACGGGGGAGAGAGAGAAACTGGGATAAAAATCTGATTTTTGACCAAATTACCATTTTGCCTTTCGTGGTGTTTTGCTCGTAATTTCTTTGTTAGAACTCCGATTCGGGTCTACTCTGTGTCTACGAACTCGTTTCGCCGTGCTCTACGCAATGGCTAAAACGAAATTCTCCAATTCTTTTTGGATCAAAAAGTCAAAATTTTCCCTATTAAAATATGCGAGGGCAAAATAGTCTTTTGGCTAGAATAAAGAAATCTAACTTTTTAGATATTTTGGTTTGGGTTCTTACATAATGAGCCATCATTTTTAGCCTAAATCGTATTTTGCACTAAAACCGATTTTCATATTTTGATTTGGTGGGAATTTGATTTTCTAGTATTTTTATTTGAATTCAAATGGGGGATACTTCCTAATTTACATTGTAAACTTAGATAAATGGAGTAATATAAAAATAAATGAAAGTAAAAGGACAAAGACACACCACCACCAACTGAGCAAATAAGCAATTTGAAGCACCTACAATAGGTCCGCCACTGTGTAGTAGGATATGCAATTGTATATATTTTTATTTATTTTTAGTTAAAAATATTAGGCTATATATATTTAATCATTTTATTCCCCAAAACATTCCCTAGGCTATAGCCTGGGGCAGCCATTAGGCTAGTTTTGCCCCTGCATGTGTTACTTTCTCTACACTTCAATTAATGTCATTAATACATTAGACAATGTATCTTTTGTTTCCCAAATTTATCATTTTTAAATGTATTGGAAAAACTAACTTTTGTTTTCACCTTGTTAAAAAATGAAGGGAGAATTTTAACATCTTCCACAAAATTAACGTCTGTTTTTTTTTTTTAAAACAAAAAAATTTATGTTTACTCAGGGAAAGGGGGATGGGTTTTTGCGTATGAAATCGAAGGAGGAGAGAGAGCAAGAGGTATAGTGCACAGTGGGGTTTTGGATTGGAGAGGAATGGTGATGATTGGGTAAGGATAGGGGGCTGTTGTTTTGGCCAAGGGAGGAGGCTGGGTTGGGGGGGGGGGGGGGGAAGGGGGGAGGAGGAGTTGGTGTAGGGGAGAGAGAGATGGTGTAATGGGTTTGGGTTTTATTTTTTAAATCAAATAGAATGTTAATTAATTTGAAAAAAGATTTATCCTTTTTTTTAATTTTTAAATTCCATAATTTTTAGCGGTTTTACTGTAAAACTTGTTTTAGGAACCAACAAAAGTTGTTTATTTTATTTTATAGGGAAGTATACTTCATTTTTATTTTCAAATTTTTTTTGGATTAACTACGTAAAAGTGTCCAACCTTTAGGAGTTGTTTCAAATTAGTACCCAACCTTTTAAAATTTTCAAGTAAAACATACAAATTAGTTATTCCGTTAGTTAGACAGTTAGTGGAGGGGTTAAGTGATGACGTGGCTAATCCGATATGGCTTTTTTTGCTAAGGTGGATACCACGTTGATTAAAAAATAAATAAAAACATTACTTATTTTTTAAGTTATTTTAAAATTTTAAAATAAAATAATTAAAATAATTAAAATAACATAAACTTAAATAATTTTGTAAAAATAATAATAAAAGGACAAAACCCCATCCCCCAACATAACCCCATCCCATCGTAACCAATATCCACCATACCCACCCACCCCAAACCCACGCAGCACCAGACCACTAACCAACCACCACCGTCGGCTCCCTCGCATTCTCTCCACCTCCTTCTGCTCTCTCTTTCTCTCTCCTCCACCTAAAAATGTAGGCCCCACCTTTGACGACAAACTCAGCCGTCACCTCCATAGAGATAGATTTGTGGGTTACGGCGGGTGAAGAACTTGGCGATGAAGAGATGGCGTGGCCTTAGCAATGAAGAAGAAGATGACTAATCTAGAGTAGGGCTCGTCAAATCTAAAGAGAGGGAGGTTGGCTGAAGCTGGCGTTGGAGGGGGGGAGAGAGAGAGAGAGAGAGAGAGAGAGAGAGAGAGAGAGAGAGAGAGAGAGAGAGAGATGGTGTAATGGGTTTGGGTTTTCATCTTCTTTTTTAAAAAAAAAAAAAAAAAATCAAATAGAATGTTCATTAATTTGAAAAAAGATTTATCCTTTTTTATTTATTTTTAAATTCCATAATTTTTAGCTGTTTTATTGTAACCAAAAAAAGTTTTTATTTTTTTATTTTTTATAGGGAAGTATACTTCATTTTTATTTTCAAATATTTTTTTGGATTAACTACATAAAACTTAAAAGTATCCAACCTTTAGGGGTTGTTTCAAATTAGTACCCAACCTTTTAAAATTTTCAAGTAAAACATACAAATTAGTTATTCCGTTAGTTAGACAGTTAGTGGAGGGGGTTAAGTGATGACGTGACTGATTCGATGTGGCTTTTTTTGCTAAGTTGGATACCACATGGATTAAAAAATAAATAAAATAGTATTTATTTTTTAAATTATTTAAAAATTTAAAAATAAAATAATAGAAATGATTAAAATAACATAAACTTAAATACTTTTTTAAAACTAATAATAAAAGGACAAAACCCCATCCCCCATCGTAACCCCACCCCATCCTAACCAATATCCACTATACCCACCCACCCTAAACCCACGCAGCACCAAACCACTAACCAACCACCACTGTCGGCTCCCTTCCATTCTCTCCACCTCTCTCTCTCTCTCTCTCTCTCTCTCTCTCTCCCCTTCCCCCACCTAAAAATGTAGCCCCCATCTTTGATGACAAACTCAGCCGTCACCTTCATATAGATAGATTTGTGGGTTACGGCTGGTGAAGAACTTGGCGGTGAAGAGATGGCGTGGCCTTGGCAACGAAGAAGACGACGATTAATTTAGAGTAGGGCTCGTCAGATTTAAAGAGAGGGAGGTATGTTGAGGCTGGCGTTGGGGATGGGGGTTGGATCTCTGTCAATCTCCCTCTCTCTTTGTGTCTTTGTGTCTTTGTCTCTCTCTTTCACTATCTATCTTAGTCTCTGTCTATTTAGCAGATGTGGCTCGTTGCGCGGCAAGGGAGGGGTGTTGTTGGCAAAGCTATGAACTCGCAGAGGAGGCATGGGTGCATTGATAAATTTTTGGCACAAAGATGAGGTCATTTTCCCTACTATTTGGTTGGAGAAAAAAGTTTATGGACGTAGGTGACGGCTAGGTGGTGGTCGGTGGATGGTGTTTTTGGCAATGGCTAGGTGGTGGTTGGTAGACGGTGGTTTTTTAGGATGGCTAGGTTATGATGACGGTGAAGAAAGGGCATGGAGCTGGTGATGGCTTGGGATGAGGATGGTGTCGGGATTAATGGGTGGCTTAGAGAAGAGGACATAAGCGGCTGATAAGGATCTGGAGATGGAAGTGAGGTTGCTGGGGTTGATAGAGGATGAATAAGGTGAAGCCAACGAGAATGCCGATGAAGGATCTGGAGATGGAAGTGAGGTTGCTGGGGTTGATAGAGGATGAATAAGGTGAAGCCAATGAGAATGCCGATGGAGGATCTGGAGAGGGGTGTGATTTTTTTGAGTGTTTAAGCTGATTTTTCTTAATTTTGTGAGTTTTTTTAATTAATTTAAAATTTAAACAAATTTTTATTTATTTCTGGCTCATTATGTACATGCCCCCTTTACTTGCCCCTTTTACTTTCAAACTTGTCTCAGATTACCACATGTGTTTGGAAACGTCTCAAAATGCCTCCTAAACTTTAAATGGTCTCACGTTACTCGTTCCGTTAGTATTATGGACATTCCGTTACGTGCTTTGGACCCTACTTCGTTTTAATCTTTAACCTTTGGGAATAAAGGTTTTTCAGTTTGAAGAAAATGGGAAACTGGAGAAGAGGGCTTATGGTTTATGAAAATCTGAGGTGGGCTTCGATTTTGGGAGAATCTAGAGAAGAAATCATTGTTTGACGTTAGACTTTAAGGCTAGAAAGTGCAAATATGATGGTGCTTAGAGAATCTGGAGGTTGTCAATCCATATGTAAGTGGACCCATTCTCACTCGATTTTCTTGATTTTGGCATGTGCATTGAATTGCTATTAGAGTTTTTTTTTTTTTTTTTGGGTATGCTTTTTGACTTTATGCTGGTCCTGGTGTGGTCATTGTGTGGTCCTAGCGTGTTCCTTGTTTGGTCCTTGTGTGTTGCTGGAGTTTTTTTTTTTTTGGTTTTTTCGTATACTTTTTTACTTTGTGCTGGTCCTGGTATGGTCCTTATGTTGTCATTGTGTGGTTCTTGTATTGTCTTTGTGTGGTCCTTGTTTTGTCTTTGTTACCTTTATCCATTTGTTAAGTGAATCTTCCTCTTACACAGATAAAGATGCCGACGAGGTTGCTATATTTAAGTTTTTCCATGGAGGTAAACTAGTTAAAAATAGAAAGGACAGTGAATGGTCTTATTTGGGTTGTGAAGTCAATTGGTTTGATTATTGTGAGGTTGACTATATGTCCATGTTAGAGCTATTTGGAATGGCTAAAGATTTGGGATATGACAAGGGATATGATGTGAGTTTTTATGGTGAAGAGTTTGAAATTGGTAGACTCATTCAAATAATATCAGATAGTACGCTTTTAGCTTGTATAAGCGCGGTACCTAAAAGCAATAGCAGAGTGATAGTTTTGTACTTGGAAGTAGCGAGCCTGACTTTAAGCCAAGTGGGGAACTATAGCAGTGATCCAGAATATTCTTGTTCTGAAGATGATGATAGCAGTGATCCAGACTTTGAAGACAATGATTATGCACAGAGTGATGAAGAGATTGACTTATTGAAGATGGATGATAAGTGGTTGAAGGTTATGTGTATCATAGTTGTATTGACAATGATCCTAATGCAGAGGAAAATGATGAGTCAGACAATAGAGAAGAGTCACCTACACTTAGCTGCCGAAATAGCTCTTCAAGTGAAGATGAAGCAGTAGGTGAACTAAGAAGGAAGAAGAATATAATGCCAAAATGTGAAGATTTCAGACTTGAAGTTGATATGGCAAACCCAGTTTTCAAAATAGGTTTAAAGTTTGCAACTGCCGAGATGTTTAGAAAAGCTATAAGGATATGCTCCATTAATTGTGGAAGGAGTTGATATTTATGAATAATAACTGTTACAAAATAAGAGTAGCATGTGAAGAGGGCTGTCCTTTTGTTATCTATGCTTCAAGTGTTAGTGGTAGCACTAAACTGCAAGTGAAAACCTTTAATCATACAAATGTTTGTAGTAAGGGGAGTAAAAATATACATGTCATTGCTAGCTGGTTGGTTGAAAGATATTCTGGGCAGTTAAGGCTCAATCCAAATTGGATTGCTTCTTCTTTTGCAGAGCAAGTTCACCAAGACTATGGTTACGGACCATCTAGAGCAACTATGTATAGAGCAAGAGCCATTGCAGTTGACATTATAGAGGGGTCTTACAGTAAACATAGAGCATAGACATTGTTTGAAACATCTGTATGGAAACTTCTATTTAGAACATAGAGTCTTGCTTTGAAACATCAAATGGAAGCAATTGCTAGGGCCACAACAGTGCCATGGTTTTATGCAGAGATAAGAAAGATCTTGGAGTTGTCTAAACCTGCACATGATTGGCTTGCAGAGAAAGATCCTAGACATTGGAGTAGGGCATATTTCAAGAGTGATTCCAAGTGTGGCACGCTTATTAACAACCCATGTGAGGCATTCAACCGTAGCATAATGGATGCTAGAGACAAGCCTGTTTTGACTATGCTAGAAAAAATTCGGTTGTATATAATGTTATTGATGGCTGGAAGAATGGTTTTCTGTGAGAAATAGCATGGACAAGTTGGGCCAAGAATTATAAAGATATTAGAGAAAAACAAAGGAAAAGTTTAGTGGTGCATTCCTAAGATTGCTCGACAGAATAAGTTTGAAGTAATGCACCATAGTGGCCGCAACTTTGCCTGGGATTTGAATGAAATACCATCTTTGCATGCTTGTGCTGCAATAAGTTGGTTTCATGGAAATTCAAAGGACTTTTGTGATGCAGTGTACAAGAAAGAAGCTTATTTAAGAGCCTATGAACCAATGATTATGCCTATGACTAGTCAAGATCAGTGGATGAAGATTTATTTACCTCCATTCCTCCCTCTAAAATACCATAAGCAGCCTAGTAGGCCTAAGAAGACAAGAAAACAAGCTTTTGATAAACCTAAACAACTTGCTCATCCATATAAGCTTCCTAGTATGGCATCCCTTTAAATTGTGGCAATTGCGGTGGAGAAGGGCATAATCGAATTAGTTGTAAGGTATATATCATTATCCAAAATTTCTTTACATTTAAATCTATTTGATTTGGTTTCTGACTTGATGACTTTACTTATTAGGAATCTAGAAATCCCAACATAAAGCCTACTAGGAAAAGGAAAGTTGCCAAGGAAAAACTTCCAGTAAGTGCCACAGTTTCAACTATGTTTTCACCAATCAAAATTTCATATCATAGAAACTTCTAATTATTATTTGTTTTAGGTAAGAAGGAGAGATGGTAGAGACCAAAGTAGCGGACAACAGAGTATTCAAATAAAGCAAAGAAAACAAGCAAGTGGTTCCTAAGGGCCTTCTCAATCTCAGGCATTTGAAGTAGCCCAGGCTTCTCAATCCCAACCATCTCAAGTAGCTCAGGCTTCTCAAACATGTGATTCATCTCAATCTGTCAAACTGTCTTGAGTACAACAATGTAGGAGGATGATGACAGATCAACAGAGGAGCCATTTTTTCAAAGATCATTTTTTTCATCCTTAGATGTGATGATGTTGAACTATTGCAACATGTTTTTAAATTAGGATAAACTCTTTTTGAATGGATTGAATGTTGTGGAATTATAGATTCTGCAATTATATAAGACTTTAATGGTCCATAAATAGTTGCAATTGGGTTGTTGGTTTGTGGGATTATTGATGTCTGTTATGGTTGGTTTTATTAGGCTTTCATGTTTGTCAAAGTTTTTGAGTCAAGTACTTAGATGTAATTGACCATTTGATATGTAATGTGATGGTTGGAACCTGTTTTGGTTTGTGCTTATACTGATCAAGTATTGAGATGTAACCATTTGATATGGCATGAATAAGATATGCTTATGAGTAACTTGTTTTTGGCATCCAATAAACAAGATATTGTTGCAACCTGTTTTTGGTATGATGCTTATCAGCGTGTCACCATTTGTAACCTCTAAACAAGTTTCCATTCATATCATAGATAAAATAAAACTCTAAACTCTAAACAAATTACAATGAACAAACTTAATTACTGCCACATTACCTTACATTACATTACATTACGCCAAATTACATTACATTACACCAACTTAACTACTGCCAAAGTGCCTTACATTACATTAGCATTTGTTCTCAAATTACGTTGTCCACTGAACTACTGCTTCTCAATCACATTACACCCACCAAATTACAAAACATATTACTCTTAATTCCTCTTAATTCATCTTCATGACAAACACCACCAACCAGGAAAGCAACATATTAGCAGCCCACAATATTTTTGACTTTGCTCGAATCTTTGCATTTTCCTTCTCTACCCTATCAATCTTCCTCAGCAAACCAGGTATCAAAGACTTTGAACGCTCACACATTTCTACATCAAACCGCTGAAAAAACCTACATCCTTTTTCTCCACTTCCCTATAACAACTAAGAACAATGACTGAAAATGTACTCAATTTGAGAAAATTTCATTAATGACTGAAAATTTCATCAATAAGAACTCTATCAATTTGTGATGCCCAAAACAATGACTGAAAATTTGATCTTAAACATTCTTACCTTTGACTTTGGGCAAAACTAGAAATCTCCACCCTGGGTTTGAACTGGTCCAAGAAGTCTACATCCGTGCTAACTTCCCATAATGACACCATTGGGCATGTCTTGCTTCTCCTATTTCCATCTCTTCTTCAATTCAGTCAGTATTCACATAGAGAAGAACTCGCTGAACCTCCAAATCTGAAATCCCCCTTCCCTATTTTCTCCCAAATCGTGCGACCCCTTCTCCTTTTCCCAAATCCGAACTCCACTCAGAGATCCATAAACCCTAATCTTCTACTCCAAAATCTCCCAATTTCAAACTCCACCTTAGAGTTTTATAAACCCATAATTTCTTCGCTAGATTCTCCCAAAATTGAAGCCCACCTCAGATTTTCATAAACCCTAAGCCTTCTTCTCCAATTTCCCCTTCTCACCCAATTTCCCATTTTCTTAAAACTGAAAAACCCTTATTCCCAAAGGTTAAAGATTGAAACGAAGTCGGGCTCAAAGCACGTAACGGAACGTCTATAATACTGACGGAACGGGTAACATGAGACCGTTTTTAAAAGTTTGGGGGGGTATTTTGAGATGTTTTCAAACACAAGTGGTAATCTGAGACAAAATTGAAAGCACAAGGGGCATGTACATAAATAAGCCTTTATTTTTTAATCCACGTGGTATCCACCTCAACAAAAAAAGCCGCATCGGAGCAACCACGTCATCACTTAACGCTTCCACTAATGGTCTGACTAACGAAGTGACTAATTTATATATTTTACGAAAGATTGGGTATGCCCGTGAAAAATTTAAAAAGTTGAGTACTTTTATGTAGTTAATGTGAGAACTAAAAGAGAGCTTTGAAAATAAGAAGACAAAAGAATTGTTGAACTGAACTTATTATACATTGACTGAAACATGCTCTTCTTATAAAGGAGTGTACAAACAACTAATTAGCAAATAAAGAGGAACAACTAAAACACGTCTAACAAACTCCATCAACTAGAGGGGTTCTTAAAGACTAGGAAAGGAAACAACTAACTCCTATAAAATAGGAACTAACAATTATTCTGTAGAAAACATAATTAATATAAATCTCAACAGTTAATCCTTATTTAATTGAACTTTAATGTTTATTTTTTAAATTTACATTGTTTAAGTTAAGTTGTAAATCAAAGGAAACATAAAGTTAATACATTTAATAAGGGTAAATTTGGGAACAAAAGATATATTTTATCTAATGCATTAATAACATTGTTTTAAGCGTAGTAAAAGTGACGTATGTCATAAAGAGAAAAGAGAAAGTTAGAGAGAAGGTGGCTAGCATTCCCTTTTTTTTAGTATAAGCGATTTAAGGGGGGATTTACACAAGTATTCATTGGATGTTTGAGTTCTTTATTTATTTATTTATCCTTTTTTAGAAGAGGTATTTATCGGTAACTTTTCAAAATTGGTTTTAGAACATTTAGAAAAGTCTTATTTATGGATATGCTCCTTGTGCTTTCAAAATAGTCTTAGATTACTATTTGTTCTTTGAAATGTCTCAATATACCACCTATACTTTCATTAAGTGTCTCACGTAAGCGATTCCGTCAGATTTGAGAAAAGTTTCATTAGCTAATGTGGCTCCCATTTCTTTTCAATCTCTTAACAAGGAAGAAGAAGAGTTAGTCAGGTTGAGAAAATGGAGAATTTCGGAGAAGAAGTTTATGTTGAAAAAAAGTGGGGAAATTCAACCGGACAAAAGAGAATGATCTGACCCAAAAAAAAGAGGAGAATTTTATTGAATCCAACAAAAATACTTCATAGTAAGAGCTACATTTGAAAGGAAAAATGCGTCAAATTTGCCAATCAAAGACAAACAAGCAAAAGATTTCATCTTGATGAAGTTAACAACATAATTGAAGGACTTGATAAAGACCCAGAACAAGATTGATGTAGCTGACGAAATCTGAATTGGAAATTTTACCTTGAGTGAAGGATCAAGATACGTCCTTGGCGGTTTGTAAGAAAGCAGCAGAGGAAAGAATAGAAAATAAACACAAAAATTCCCAAACCGATCATCAGAGAAATCCCTGCCACTGCCAAATCCAATAGGCTCTGGATGCTCAAACCCATCAAGAACATCATTTTTCCACTTCTTGCTTATTCCCCCTTTTCTCTCAAATTTCCCATTTTCTCAACCTAACTAACCTTCCTTTCCCTTGTTAAGAGATTGAAAAGAAGTGGGGGCCACATCAGCTAATGAAACTTCTTTCAAATCTGAGAGCATCTACAACCGATGTGTCAAAAGTGCCACATAGACTTTTAACGGCTAGAAATAACATATTACATTACTCCAACCGATGTGTCAAAGCTGATGTGGAATGAAGATTGGAGGTTGAGATGTTATTTTTGACATCTTGCTTTCCCAAAAGTAAGATGTCAAATGAATATTTTATTATTTTTTCTTTTCTTTTCTTTTTAATTAAAAATAAATCAACACTAAAATGTAATAAAATAATAATTTAATTTGACATATCAGGTGGAGTGTAAAGCTGTATAAGATGTCAAATTGCCACATCAGCATCAAATTTAAATTTGATGTTTGGTATTTGACATATCCCTTGAAGATGCTCTGATGGAATCGCTGACGTAGGACACTTAATGAAAATATGGATGGTATATTGAGACATTTCAAAAAACAAGTGATAATCTGAGACTATTTTGAACGCGTAGGGCATATCCATAAATAAACCTTTAGAAAATACATGTAATCCCACGTGCTTCCCACGTGACTTTAAAGAAAATACTGGATGTACAAGAGCTCGTTCGAGCGGTCCCTCCCTTGCTCTGCTGCGTTTCTTCATCCTCCAGCCCAAAAGAGGGAAGGGAAAAAAAAAAAAATATATATATTTTCAGGAACTCCACCGCGCAGAGGCAGAGAGTGTTGGGATGAGAGGGTTACGAAGATTGGTTGGACGAAGTCTTTCATCTCACAGAGGATGCGAAGCTTCTGGACAATTTCATGGCTTCCGATTCATTTCTCGCCGGACCTATTTCCTATCTGCTTATTCACCTGCCACGACGTCGTATCTGGGTCACCATAACTCCCCCTTTTCGTCTTCTGAATCTCCTTTCACTTCTATGAAATGGGGCTTTCTCGGTGGTTAGTTTCTTATTTGTTAAACTTGCAGTGCTTTTGGTTTCTGGGAATATCGAGAAAAAAGAAAAGGGAGTCGAATTGAAATTGAAATTTTATTCTTTTTGTCTAATATCTAGGAAAATGAAGGAAATGAAAAGAAAATGGTTTTCTGTTTTTTATTTTTCATTTTCAATTTTCCATTTTATCAATGATCATGGGTTTTGCAAGCTAAGATTTAATTTCATTTGGAAATTGGAGGATGTATTATTTCATGTCACTTATAAATTTGACATAAATTAATAAAAAGAAAGTAGTTTGGCTTGGCCATCCTGAGGTTGAGGTTATAACTAGCTTCGGATTTATGTTTGGCCTTGCTTTTCCACAGGGCAGAAGAGAAGCATGTTTATTCAAACTCAATCCACACCCAACCCTGCATCTCTTATGTTTTATCCTGGGAAGCCTGTTATGGAAGTTGGCAGCGCCGACTTTCCGAATGCCCGTTCGGCCATGAATTCACCCCTGGCCAAAGCCCTTTATGGAATTGATGGTAAGATTGATATTCCCATTTCTAGTATGCAGCGTTATCCTTTTCCTTGTTGTAATTTTTCTTTTCAGGAGGACAATGCCTGCAAATTATTTTAACTTTAATATGCCCTCTTTTTATTGGTCTTCTCTAATAATTCTTGAAAAGATACAATACTATTAGCTTTGAATCGACTTCAAGTGTAGTAAGCACTTTTTTCTTGTTATCTATGACTGCAGAGCCTTTATTTTTCTACTTCCGGTGTATAAGATTTAATTTCAATCTGACTAGTAGTTGAATATTGTTGTTATTTTAGCTTGGTTTCAAGAGAACATCTGAAAAGTGGAAAATAAGTTCAGTGCAGGCTAGAAGCCTATAAGTGTAAAGGCAACCTTATATCAAAATAAATATCATTAAAACCCTCAAAAAATGGTTTTAATTGTTATGCGGGAGAAATCTGTCCTGAGCTGTTGGCTACTCTAGTTACTATTTGATTTGTAAATTATGTTTCTTTACTATTTGAAAATGGGCTGTATGGTTCGTATTTTTGGCTATGCTATGCTGTTCAGACATTATGCTGAGTTTGGAAGAAAAATTTAGTTAAGTTGTGGAGGTATGTACTTTTCAGGTTTGGTGTTCACTTCCATTTGTAATTAAGTGCACTAGAAGCCTATTTGTATTTAGCCGTTTTCATTTTTTTAGTTTATCAAGAAATTGATGTGAATATCTTCCAATTTATTTGCCCGGCTTTCTTTAAGCTTGAGTGACTATATGCTACTCAGTGAGGGACTTCTTGTGGGATCAGATGGGTGTTAGAGTTTGCCGGGAGTGTCGTAGTTGTTGGAAAATGGCTTCCTGGTGTATACAGAGGGAAAGAAACGATTGTGGTTTAGAGAATTCAAACCGGGTGCTGAAGTGACCTTGTCTTTTTGGATCACGAAGAGTTTTCCTCTGGAGCCATTTATTGCATTTTGGTACAGCCTGTTACTATAATCACAGGTCATGAACTTAACGTCTGGTTTGTTCTTGTGAACAAAAGTGTTTACTTATCCGAAAAGAAAAAAAAAATTTCTGATTGTAGGAATTTCAGGGGCAGTAGTTGGTTTGAATGTTTAAAGTCTGAATGTTTCAAGTCTGATTTGAAGGGTTTAAAGCAGCTCAATAGATACGGAAATTATGGGAGGTTTCTAGGGTAGTTGGGAGAAGATAGGTATTAAGGACTAAGGCTGTTGATAATTGAGAAAAGCAAGTGGGTAAGTGCTGATACCACAAGTGGACAGTACAGAAAGATTTTTCCCTGTAGGAATTGGAATTCACTTAGTAAATGATTCAGTTGGTACGATAACTTGACTTCATAAATTGTAAAGTAAGACCAATGACCCATAAGAATGGTCAATTTCCTGCAATTTCTTCCACTCATTGAACTTTGTTCACTCTGGTTTAATTAGGTTTTTCTTCTTCTTATTTTCTCCTAAAATCTTAATTGCTCAGCATTGTTTTGTTTGGTGATGCTATAAATCTAACGCGGGTTTCTTTTAATACAGGAATTACTCGAGTGTTTTATGGATCAGATTTTGTTACTGTAACGAAGTCAGAAGATGCTTCTTGGGATCTTTTGAAGCCTGAAATCTTTGCAGCAATCATGGACTTCTATTCTTCTGGGCAGTCACTCTTTCTAGACTCAAAAACTGCATCAGCGATGGACACTGCTATTCAAGAAGTATGTCCTGAAATTTATCTCCATGAACTTTTTACAACTTTTGGGCCAACTTGTTGACAGAGTGTTCAGATCAGTGTTATACCCATTGATTTGAAGATATTTTTATTTAATTTCTTAAATAAGAAAGAATTTTGTTAGAATTAGTATGTGCTTTGAGGGACTGTATATGCTAGTGTTTACTCACCCCCAAGTGGGAGTAACATTCTAGGTTAGGAAGCTCCTTGGCATTATTGAAGTTTTAGAATCACTTTTTTTTTCCATTTTTTTTTTTTTTGGTTGTGAAGTGTTGTTAGAACCGTAGTGTAGTAGACTTTTGAGGGCATCAAGGAGCAACCTTGAGGCTTGTAGCTTTTGTTTGAGGCACCGTCATAAGTAACTGTGCCTTGATTCCTCTTTGTAACCATAAGCAAGTGATTTATTTTATTATAGTAGTTTTATATTAGACTTAAGAATGGCAGCTCTCCCCAAATTCAGGCGGACATCTTATATTTTGAGCATGCTCGTGTGGTATAACCTTATCTTACCCCATAATTGTGCCTTTAGAATCCTTTATATTTGACCTTACCAAATCCACTAACGGTGCTTGTAGTCAATCCTACCTCCATCTTTGTTGACTCTGCCACGATGCTATGGCACCGCCAGTTTTTTAGATAATTCATATACTAGAAAACCCTTAAGAGGGCCTGTCAAGTAGAATGAAAGACTCTGCTATCCACTGCCTATTTGAGTGCTATAACACCTCAAGTTTACAGATAACTTATATACTAGAAAACCTGAAAGAGTGTGCAGGGCTTGACAAGTAGAAGGATAAGGGAATTAAGCTTAACTACAATAACTTCATATGCACTTACTGAATGTCAAAGACCTTTGATTCTCTTTGGTGTAATTAGAGAAATATGGGCTGAGTCATCAATGGATCTCACTTTTTAAATTTCTGTGGAAACATCAGTGATGAGGCATGCTGTATACAAGTATGTGGCTCTGATGGACAAAGCTGGTCAAGTTGAAAGATCAGAAATTAGAACTGGAACTTTGGAGGATATATTTAACCATTTTTTAGTATTTGTTTTATCAATTCTTTTGTGCATAAATCTCAAATATACAACCAAGTTGGTGGTTTCTGTTGCAGGATGATTCAGAAATCGTTGCAATGATCAAAGAATTGTTGGAGACTCGCATCCGACCAGCAGTGCAAGATGATGGTGGCGACATTGAGTATAGGGGATTTGATCCGTAAGTTTCCTTCATTTAATATAATCTTTTTAATTTAATATTGGAGAAGGCCGAAATTTTATTTCTGCTTCTTGGCTTTATCTCTTTGCTTCTTTTGTTTTCTAATTCTTTTTTTAATCTGTGTTTAGAGAAACTGGAATAGTTAAATTGAGAATGCAAGGAGCATGCAGTGGCTGCCCAAGCTCATCAGTCACCCTGAAATCTGGCATTGAAAATATGCTAATGCATTATGTACCTGAGGTAACAAGCAACAAACATTTGCTTGCATTTTCAACAATGTGCATGCCTTTGCATTTGCATCTTTGTTGGTATGGTAATGTTGGTATGATAACGTTCGATCTTTGGCCACACTACTTGGCGTTCTATACATGGAATAGTTAGGAACTTAGGAATGCTACTGTAAACTGAAGTATAACAAATCTACCACCCCTAGGGAGGCATCTTTTCTTCCACCAATCTAAATGCTCTCACTTTTCCCACTAGTGGTTCCCATAAATTCAAAGAACATGGGTTAGCTGAATGGGGAGGCCCAAACATTTCAAAGACTGAGCTCTAATTTCACAGCTCGACCTCCTAGAAAGAGCCTCCAATGTTGTTAGCTGCCCTGTTTGTTGGTGTGTTTATATTTAGACCTAAGAGGATCCGAAAACTTTGAAAACCTATCCAAGTTTAAATAACCTCTTTCAGCACCGAAGTGAAAATAATGTCATCTGCATTGGTGCTGGCATTCACATTCCCACTCCTAAAAAGTTCCTATCTTTAATCATATCCAAATAATCCCCTAAAAATTTCCATATAAAAATAAAACCCATTTGGTCAAGGGGTCTGTTCCCTTCCAAGGTGGGCATGTTGCCTCCCTAATTTCATCCTCTTCAAAGGGACTTTGCAACCATTTTTCTCTCAGAGGATTAATTGGATACAATCTATCTCATCCACCTGAAATTTATCTCATCCTCAAGGGGCTATTCCCTTCAACGGTCGACCATTACCCTTCTAAGCAACCTCTTCAAACAGCCTTTCCAACCAGTTTGCACTATCAAGACCAATTGGACAACAATCCATTCCATCCGCGTAAAATCTGAACTCTCAGAGAAGCCAGTGACCTCATTCACAATTCCCTGCTTCGATCTCAATAGTATTGCATATCCTCCAATTAATTCATCAATTTGTTCACAGTTTTTTTTTTTAAATTTTTTTTTAAACTTCCATTTGCTGTCTTATGAAACAGCTTCGTGTTGTTCTCCATTATTTGATTAATTTCTTTTTAGGTTTTGGTCTCCAACAAATTTCATCTTTTAGGACCTTTCCATCGAGTATTTTTAAGATGACGTCCTTCAGTCCTTGAAGCCTCACTAATGTTCCTTGATTCTATTCGAAATGGCATTTGCCTCCAAGGCCTATTATGTATTAAACAAGAAGTTCAGTACATGTTGGATAGAACCACCTCTGACTTGTAAATAGAATTCAGTGCATATTGAGACTTCTGTATCACAATAACTATATTTTTAATAGTATTATATGACTACTAACTTATTTACACTTTTAAGGATTTTGGAAACTATAATATAAAGTTTAATTTGACGAGGGAGGTTAGTTTAATCTTTTGAAATGAGCAGAGGTTTATGTACAAGCGATTTTGTATAATTTAAATTTTAAAAAAAAGAAAATGTTCCAAGTGACTCTAACAAGTGTATGGGAAACTCTGAACCAAGTCTTTGAATAATTGCAACCCTCTGCCCCCCCTCTCTCCCTCTCTCTCTCTATTCAAATCAGATTTGTCTGTGTCTGACATAGATCTCTGCATTTGCAGGTCAAAAGTGTAGAGCAAGAACACGATGCTGATGATGAAGGAGCAGCACTAACGAGTCAGATGGAATAGAAACATATAATTCTGTGCAAAACAGGCATATTATATAAATGGTGAGCTCAAGAGGTACTTGGGACGTGCAATTCCTGTACAGGAGCAAATAAAGTTGTTATAGTTAATTTATTAAGTGGTAGAGCATTTGGAGTTATTGGTGTAGGTAGTTGCGTCATACGAATTTTGAGCTTGTAAGAAAACTGTCTAACAAGGGAAAGGACGATTGATTTACTGTTACCACTTCAATTTTTTTTTTGTTCATTAGAAGCCTACCAATATTCACATTGTCCCTGTACTGCTAGTTATTCATTTGTTTCCTATATTGTTGCTTTGCACCATACTGGTCTGTTGTTATGAGATGAACTATTGAATTGTTTTTCATTCATTCCGGTGACTTTAAATCGGTCCAATATGTGCGATGAATACCTTGACCAAGGGACCGAGTGATTTGAAAATTTTAAGCAAATCTGCTATTTTTTGCTGAAGCATGTGTTTTGTTCCTTAGGAGGTCTTGCCTTGGTCTGATACTTGTGAACAGATTGCTGCTTCTCCTTACAGTTTATGCTATTTGCTTGTTCATATTTATCATTTAGTCGCTCATTTGTTGACTGGTCGATTTTGGATCTAAGAAGGGAGGGCTGTTAAACAACAAAATAAAATATAAAAACTTCTTGGTTAGGTTGTGATGTTTTCCTTTTTTCTTTTTTGGCAAGTGTAAGCATTGGGCCTGGGTCATATGGACAAAACTAGAAATGTTTTGACCCCCAAAAAAAAAAAAAAAAAACCTAGAAATGTGTTTTAAAGACGATTTCATAAGTTGTAAATTTTCTGAATTACCCTTCAAACAAATGCCTAAATTGACGGAATGTGATAGTAGGACTAATTGCAATTACTTCTTGAGTTGAATGATGTAATTGCCTTTAAAAAAAAGATTTTGAGACTCAATTAAAACTCGAGGTAAAGTTCAGGGAACTCTACAATTAAAATCCCATTTCTTTAATAATAGACTTTTAACTTCCCTTTTTAATCAACAAAAGCGTTTGTTTTTTGGTCGAAAATTTGGTTGTGTTTGGGACTCAAAATCCTACATAGGAAAAATAGAATATCCTAGAGTAGTTTAAGTGCCCTTGAACAACCTTCCTTTATACACTGGTGTTTAGAGGCAAGTTCTACCCATGAGCTCTTACTAGGATAAAATGAATACAGCACGACTCATTTTTATTTATTTATCTCACTCATCATGTTACAAGTCTTACGTGCATTTTTATTTCTTTTGCCATGGTGATACGTGTGCTTGGCTGCCTGAGATAGTGCAGAGTGAGTGAGCAAAACACTAATAAGATGGACCATAGGAATCCTGGGCTGTGGAGTGTAGAGGTATACTTAGAATGTTTTTGGATGACTTGACATCACATGTTGGGTCGCCTTTGAGAATTTGAGGACCTTGTGCGAAACTTAAATAAGAATCCTGTGCGAAACTTAAATAAGCACCCTCAAATCATCTAATATAAAAAGAGTGGTGATTTCCCCACTCCAATTTTATCCACTTACACTTCATTTTATAACTAAAAAAGGAATGTAAATGGATAAAATTGGAGTGAGAAAATTATTATCCTATAAAAATATTTTAAATATTATTTTTTATCGTGAATTGATGCCATAAACCAATAAAAGTAATGAATACAACTATCTTCCATGAAGGCATACGTGGCTTAGTGGTGTTGTGTGATAAAGTTGTTTGATGTCATGGGGTCAATTCTTATTGGTTCCATTTATGGAAAATTTTTGTTATTTTGAAAAGAATTGTAAAAAGAAAACACTAAATCACACAAGTGGTAATCAACCAACACCCCTAACAAGTATAGAAAGGCAACAAAACTAGTTATGTTAAGCACACCTCATATATATATATACACATACGAAAATTTTGAAGACCTACAAAATTGGGGGTCTGTGCGGTGACACCACTTGCACACCATCAAGGCCGCCCATGATCACATCTACTTGGTAATTTTGTTGCTTGCATTTGTAATCCTTTTCCTTTTGGGTGTGATGGACACATTGTCGGCATGGTCGATATTTCATGGATTTAAGATATAATATTAATAAATAAATACTCGTATTGTAACATGACTAAACTAGTAATACTACGTGAGATGAAATTTCTTTCATAATTTAGGGGGGCTTTCGGTATTTTCTCCAAACATGTCATAGATGAATCTTACAACTGAACTTAACACTAATGTTACCTATTTCCGGGTGCATACATTCCTCTGTATACTTATTCCTACCTAGCTCATGTGATGATGTGAAATATACAAAGCCCATGCCTACCCAGACGTATAAAAAAAATTAAGAGCAACCCACAAATCAAAGCAAAGCCAAGATATATAAGCTGCCAGCCCTTTTGGTTTGCATATATATAGCCGACAGTCTCCAACTCCTATTTTCCTTGGCAGGTTTGGCAGTAACTTCTCTCTTTGGGCGGACAATAACTTCTCTCTTAGCAACATCTTCTCCTATCTAAGGCAACAAGTATTCTTCTCATTCTCTCCTATTTAATTATCTTCTCTTATTGGGTTTTTCTTAAAATAAATATATGCAATGCATCTCCTATTGGGGCGATGTAGAGAGTAACTATATTGTTGTGATGTCCTTTGAGTTTGTGTTTTCATTGATATACATCGCTTTCTTTGTTTTAAGGAAATCACCACTCTTCCTCAGTTATGTCAACAATTGGTGGAAACAAATTGGTAAAAAAACTACCATTTGCTTTACAAGTTGATTTAGTTGGTGTTGACTCTTTATGTTTCTACAGCAACAACGGAGTTAGCTTTTTCATAGAGAATTATTAAGAATCGACTTCACAGCACCATAGTTGATGAATTCCTTGCTGATTGCATGATCCTCCATATTGAAAGAGAATTTGCTAATAGTATCAATAATACAAAGATAATTGACGAATTTAAGATTTCTAAGCCTTGTAGGTTAAAGTTTTAGATTTAAATAATCTAATTTTGTGTTGCATTGCATTTACTTGTTTTGTTTTTGTTTTTTTTGTTAAGCTTTTATTTATGTATATAGATGCATATTTGAGAATAAGGCTCATTACGTCCCTCCAATTAGGTGTATCTTTTTATTTTTATTAATGAAATTCACTCGTATCGTCGAATTTTTAAACCTTTGACTTTTGAATCTGTATCCACCACTGTATGTGCTATAAGAAGAGGGGTGTATATAAACCCGACCAGGGATATGCGAGTCCCTCTCTCCTAATGTGAAGCCCTGTTCTCTTGAATGATTTGTAAAGGCCTTTCGAATGAAAATTTTGTGGGAGAGAGAGAGAGAGTGGTGGCTGACTGTGTGTGTGGGGGCCTTGTTGGTGATGTGTATTTGCCTCTTTTTCTCTCAAATGTATGCAATTTGTTTTGGATATTGTCTTTGTGATCCACTCCTTTTCCATTGCTATTTTAGCATTCCTTATATATATATATATATATGCATGAAATGATGCATCTGCTTTATTCAAAAAAGTGAATCTTTTTCTTTCTTTTCCTCTTTGATTGGCCATTTACTCTATTGTTTTCTTCTTCAATCATAGGAAAGAAAACTAATGTGAAAAAGACGTTGTCCGTTTTTCACCGATTTAGCCACACGCAATTTTCGGTTGGTGGCTGACTGTAGTTGATTTTGTCCAACTGTTTCCTAGTTTCTAGGTAGTTAGGCCAAGGTGTGACAATGTTGGTCGTATTCGTTGTTTAATTTTAAGGTATATTAGCAGTTGTTAATAGTTCATTAGTACAAGATTAAGTATACTTTAGGATATAAATTTTAGGGATTATTATTTTAAGGTACAGAATCAATGTTTTAGAACTTTAAACTTAAGATTTAGCTTAGAAATTTCAATGGAAAGGAAAACTGGAAAACTAAACCCTAGGCCCTGTTTGTTTCATGGGAGGAGGCTTGGGGATAAGAAATCAATTGTTTTTCCATGTTTGGTAAGTCCAGGCAACCAGTAGGTGGGAAAGTGAAGTCCTCCTCCCAACTTGGGTCTTGTTTTTCCTCATTGTGGAAAAGTTTTAGAAAATGAGCCAACATTCAATGCACATTTTTCATGACCATTTCGTCCCCATTAACAATTTAGAATTACAATATATCATTAAATACACTCTTTTTTTATTTGATTTACTATGGGTATAATTGAAAAATTATACAAACTTTGTTTTCCATTCATACTCAAAACAAATATGGGAAATGAAATAAAGTGAAATCTCCAAGTTATTTTCCTAGCATTATCAAACCTGGGAAGTGATATCCCCTCAAATTCGTTCTGTGAACTAAACGAGCCCTAAGAGCATCCACAATGGGCTCTCTAAACCCCAAACCACCTTCTTAGACAAATTTTATGGAGGAATTGAAAAAATAGAACTCCAACCATGCTCCCTATCCACCCCCTAAAATAGAGGGACCTCTAGGAGCTCTTAAATCCAAGGAGAGAGAAAGCACTCCTAGTGACTCCCTATAATTTAATGCTGCTTTATTCTATGAGTATTTTAAACATTTAATTGATACTAACTATTTTTTAATAGAGATTGACCAATTAAAAAAGAGTCATAGTATTTATAACTCCCTAAACTAGAGATAATTAGAATTAGAATTTTATAAAGAGCTCTTAAAATATCTTATATATATTTTTAGCTTCATTTTCACTAAAAAATAGATAACATAATTATAGATGCTCTAGTCTAGATTAGTGGCTCAGCTTGAATTCAAAGTCTTTATAACCTGGACTCTTGTCCAAATTTAGTAAGTGCAGTCTCAACAGTTACTGAGATTGTAGGTTTGAATTTCCCACCTCTCAGTATTGCTCTTATCACAAAGTAAAAGTTGTACAAATTTTGGGAAAATGACACTAGCTTATCCCATCCTAGTGTCCACAAAACACAAGCAAGCAAGCTCAAGCCACACGCCACCATGTGCACTCTCAAGCTCACAGCAGACCCCGTTTTCCGAGTCACAAATAAATAGCTGCCAAGATTGCTCTCTTCTTCTTCTTCTTCTTCTTCTTCTTCACCTAGCTTAGCTGCTTTCTCATTCTATAAATACCTAAATATATATAGTTTTTCTGGAAGCTATATATTTATTTTAATATGGGTTGGATGGAGAGCGTTTTGATAGAGGTGAGGCCCCTGTTTCACTTGCTGTTCCCACTGTGTGTCCACTGGATCGCTGAGGAAATGACCGTCTCGGTCCTTGTTGATGTCACTGCTGCTGCTCTTTGCCCGTCGCAGTCAACTTGTTCACAAGCCATTTATATTAATGGCGTTCAACAAACGGTAAAACCCATAAATAATTTTGACCACATGTTAATATATACACAGATATTCATATTATCTGTGGACCCTTTTTTATTTTATTTATTTTTGTTATATGCGGTTGTTTTGTCTTCATTAATTCACTGTCCTCATTTCTCCTGTTTGGAGTCATCTTCATCAGTACTGAAAGGTTTGAGTTGAGCCTCTTGTATAATTTCTGTGATTGAGGATGTATTTTAGTGCTAACAGCTTGGATATTTCATAAATAATTCACCCTACGAAAGAAAAAGAAAAGAGGAAGAAGCATGTTTAATAAATAAATGGCTTAATTGAACCTGTGCCCTTGAAAGTATGGTCACTTCGACTTCCGGGGCAAGGTGGGTAATTTTAACTTCCGGAGGCAATGTGGGATATTTGACCATACTTTCTAGGGCACTTGAGTAATTAAGCCTAAATAAATTACTGATCCTTACTCTTGGAGAAACATTTACGTAGTAGTATGACAAAGTCAAATGTCTAAACTTTCAACATACATGTTACTCTAGTAAAAACAGTACATATATGTTGCCATTATTTTTAGTATCTGTACTCCTTTTGAATAGCAATTCTGGGTTTTGGCCGTCAGCCCAACATAATTAATACGTTTGTCGCTTGGGTGATTGATTTCCAGTCTCTCTACCTGCAGAAATGAAACAAAAAAGTAACCAGCTCTGAGAAATCAGCAATGTTTTTTGTCACAATTGTTTTATGATGTAAAGTGACAATTATCTTCAATGGTCTTCTGATCTAGTGTATTTCATAGGTATACTTAATAATTTTCCTGAAAGTTTTAAACTGATGGTCTGACTTCTGATTATTGCTGACATTGCTGCCTCTGTATAATATCTTGTCAATGACTCAATGCTGTTTACTAAGTTGAGATAGAGATTTTGTCGGGATGGTTAGATTGTGAATACTCAAAGAATGGGACTAACACAGTAAGAACATTGGGTAGCATTGTGGTTCTTTTGGTGTAATTTCATTGTCCAGAAGGAAAATGGTATGTTGTATGCACCCAGAGGTAGTGAGATGAGATATTTCAGTAAAGTGGAGATTGTTTCATCGGAAGGATGTTCATCTTAATGACTCTAAATGACTATTGTTCTTGGGAACTATGATGATATTGACAATAAAGTGGGATTCTGAATTTTCTGCAATTTATGTTTCTTTCCTTTTGTGTAAAGCTAAGGTTTATCTTAGGACAAATTTTTTGCTTGTAGGTTGTTGGACTTTTCAAGATGGTGGTGCTTCCACTTCTAGGTCAACTGGCAGATGAGCGTGGACGTAAGCCGCTGCTGCTTTTGACAGTGTCAACAACCATATTTCCTTTCGGTAGGTTATGTCCAAAAATATATTCAGGAATATTCTGTGAAGTCACATAACTATCATGCTGTCGGTATAGGTGGTCTGTTAAGCCTTTCTTTTGGAAAAACAAAATAGAATTGAAGTTATGCATCTGTCCTCCTTAAAATGAAAGATGGCAACAAACTCTGCGTGTAATTTCTAAAAGTTGCTGCCCAAGCCATTAAAAAGTAAGATATGATATATTAGCATGCCTAATTTATTTTATTTTATCTCCATGCTATTTTGATTGAATACATAATCTGATGGGTTTTGGTTGCAGTATTACTTGCCTGGAATCAATCTAAGGAATTTGTGTATGCTTACTATGTGATTCGAACTGTTTCATATATTCTAAGTCAGGGGAGTATTTTCTGCATTGCTGTTGCTTATGTGGTAAGTTTATTCTCACTGGTTGATAGCCATGGATAGGAAACGTAAGGAGTTCACACTTTTCATCCCCCTTTATTAGGCAGATGTTGTCATTGAGAATAAGAGGGCTGCAGTGTTTAGTTGGATCACAGGTCTTTTTTCTGCATCACATGTCTTGGGGAATGTTCTGGCACGCTTTCTTCCCGAGAAGTACATTTTCTCTGTAAGTTGA
The DNA here is from genome assembly GCF_902201215.1 of Prunus dulcis. Classification (NCBI taxonomy): domain Eukaryota; kingdom Viridiplantae; phylum Streptophyta; class Magnoliopsida; order Rosales; family Rosaceae; genus Prunus; species Prunus dulcis. The sequence goes on from NC_047651.1 coordinate 9,237,442, forward strand.
GGCAATAACCTGTGATATGTTCATGTTTATCAGTTAACCTTGTACTAAACAAGCCTTTTGGTTTCAGGTATCAATAGCCCTGTTGATCTTTTGTCCAGTTTATATGCAAATGTTTTTGACTGAGACAATTAATAAACGGGCACCTAAAAGTGACCAAGGTTTATCTTGCCTGACCAAGATAGTTACTATTATCTGTAAACGATATGCATCAATGAGAGATGCTGCAACAATAGTTGTTAGAAGGTAATGGATTCTAGTGGTTTTACTTCTAGATCTTCTTAGAATCTTTCCTTATTTGAATGAAAAAGAAAAATTTCTTTGTGCTTTCATGCATATTTAAAACAGTTAAATTTGCGATTGTCTTGCTGAAGAGCTGCATTGTACTCTGCAGTCCAACACTCAGAAGCATTTCTTTGGTTTCCTTCTTCTATGACTTGGGAATGTCCGGCATCAGCTCTGTGTTACTGGTATCTTTCCCCTTAAACTTAATGAAGCCAGCACTTATAATCCTAGTTACTACAGTCTTGTTAAAAGAAGGATGTAAGCAAACATGCCTTTTCCTTGGAATGAAACAAGATGCTTATTCATTATACGAAAAAATCTATAACGCCACTGAGTAAAACAGGGTTTACCTATAATTATCAAATAGGTTCTGTTTGCATTGTGCGAAATTTAAGCTATATAAGTAACACGGAACTGCAGATTTGTAAGAGCAGCAATATAAAAGTTCAGATGATCAATTGGAGCTTATTTATGTATGTAATAATACCAACATAACTTGCTTTCTGATTGAATCATTTACTTAAAAGAAAATGTGTTTTACTTGTGCAGTACTATCTGAAAGCAGCTTTTGGTTTTGACAAGAATCAATTCTCAGAGATCCTGATGATGGTGGGAATAGGTTCAATTTTCTCTCAGGTATATTCTTTTCTAAAACTTCTCTTTTTCCAAATTCCTGTTACTTGCTCCCAGTTTCTTTTCGTATTTCCGAAAATGAAGACTTAGATTGTTCCCTTATTAAGTTCATTCTAGTGTTCGTGGACAAAAATTTGGGACAAAATTAAATTTATCTCATTACTAGTAAAAAACAGTATGCACTTACTATATTTAACTGTTCTTCTTCAACCTTTTCTTTCCGTACCTTTAGAATTAACCGAAAAGAAAAGAGGATGAAGGATTTGTTAGTGTTCATGAAGTTCTATCCTTTCAAAATTTCCCCTTCAATTTCGTTGTAATTATGTGTCACTTAATGTAAGTGTTTAACTATTTTACATTTTGGAAGATCTGTTGAATCCTCTGCTATTCTTCTGCTTAACATATGTTTGGTTTTGGTGAGTTCCTTTCAGATACTGGTGCTTCCTTTAGTGAACCCATTGGTTGGTGAGAAGGTGATATTGAGCTCAGCCCTGTTGGCCTCTATAGCTTATGTAAGTCATTATCTTTAGCTTGTCCCCCAACCCAAACCCAACAGGGGAAGATGATAGAGAACAAAACAGAAAATCTAATGTTGCTTTTTTGCTGTACAGGCATTGCTTTATGGCTTGGCTTGGGCCCCTTGGGTAGGCATACTTGAAAATAACCTTGTCAAGAAAGATGCCCAAGATTCACCTCCATTCTCTTAATTAATAATAATAATATTATTATTATAATTTTGCATTTAGTTAATTTTAAGCTTTTACTTCAGTAGGCAAAAGAAAAAGGGGAATTTCCCTTGGTACCAGGAATTAGAATGATTCCAGAGTAACGCGAAAAATTTGAAAATGCAGGTACCCTACTTAAGTGCCTCCTTTGGGGTCATCTACATTCTTGTGAAACCTTCTGTAAGTACTATATACTCCCTTGTTATTTCTGTGAAATTTTCTAATTTTGAAGAACTTCTTATTGGAAGAAAAAAATATAAATTGAATTTCGATTACTGGGGTTCAGGTAGGTACTTAATTGTGATGGTCTTTCTTTCCATGCTTCCATTGATTGAACTCTTGCTTTGCAGACTTTTGCAATTATTTCCAGAGCAACATGCTCAACCAATCAGGTGAGCAGAGCAGAGAGAACCATTATTCAATTTGTTTTTGTTTTGGTTTCTCACACTTTCAAACAGTTGGGTATTTTTTTCTTACACAACGGCTTTGTTGGATTGCATACAGGGAAAAGTACAAGGATTTATTGTAACACCCCGATCCCGAATTTCCCCAAATTTAACCCTTATTTAATTATTTAATTATTTAAGGGTATTTTAGTCATAATTTTAACCGGAGAGAGTTTGGGACCGTGACTTGTATTTTTGGATAGGTCGTGCTGAGACGAGTTCATAGACACGTAGTGGGCTCGAATCGGAGTTGTAACGAGAGAGATATGGTCAAAAGAAACCTAGTGGCATAACCGTAAATATTTCGAAATGGGATTTTTTATAAAAAACCTGGTTTTTCTCTCTCTCTCTCTCTCTCTCTCTCCCGCGACTTCTCTCTCTCTCTCGTCGGCCCTCTCTCTCTCTCTCTTCGTATCTCCGGCCACCGGCCGCGGCTGCGGTCGGGACCGGTGCCAAAAGGACCGGCTCGGCCGCGGCGTCACGACCCAGCCCTCCCCCGACATCGGCCGCCGCTCCAGCCGCCGGAAAATGGCGATTTTCGCCCGGATGTCGCCCGAACTTCGCCGGCTCCGATCTCCCTCCTCCGGCCGCCATTTCTGGCGATCAAGGTATGGAAATTCATCCCCTCTGCCTGTTCTAGCTGATGGTTGGGTAGGATTAGATCGATTCTTAGCGTAACCAATTCGATTTTCGAATTGAAAATCGGCCGAACTTCGACCTCCGTGATCGGCCATTTCCGGCCACTTTTTTGGGGTTGTCCAAGAACAAAAGTGACTCCAAATGGGGTGTTTTACCTAGGGTAGGAGTTTGGAGTCTCGGTTCCAAGATTTTTCGGGGAAGCGTTATCGCTTTGGGCACCCGGTCTGCCCGCGCGTGTGGCGGCGCGTGGGCGAGGGTGGTGGCATGTCTCTGGGCAGTTTTGAGGTCCTCGTGCCATCACGAGCGCGTAGGATTTCGCGGATCTCAATTCGGACGTCGTTTGACTATCGAACGGATATCGCCTATTGGGCGTTATCCGGGTTCGATAGGTTGGGACCGTTGGATGGCCCCGAAAATAATATATGTTAAACTAGGTTTTTCTAGGATCGTGTAGGAATTCACGGATCGTGAATCGGGGCCCCGGATGTCCCTATTTAATATTTTAAAGTTTATATTTTATATTAACCGTTAGATCGTGCGATCGTGAGCGATCCGACCGTCCGATCTGAACCAAACTTGCAGGACGAGTGTCCTATATGTTATAGAACCCATAGGAACTTCCGGATCGGAATTTGGAGGTCGTAGGTCCTGTGGGCCCGTTTGACCAGGGTTAGGGTAGTTTGACCCTTGGTTGACCGTGAGTCTTCCGGAGTAATCTCACCTTCCTAAGGGGATTATCTGGTGCTAGACTATTGTTGGGGTTTACGCAATATTAGAATATTTGTATATTTATAGAATTAGAATTATATGTTTGTACAAGGGACAACAGAGTCTAGAATACCAGTTGGAGTGCTATATGCACTACTTTAAGTACCTTCCCGGATTTTGGATGTACTACGAGTACCACCAAGTGAAAGTTAGGTCCCACGTGGCGTAGGTTATCCGGCGTTGGGACAGGCCCCATACGTGGCGTTGGTTGTACCGGCGTATGGGGAGATATTATGATATGATGTTGAGGTCGCACGTGGCGTAGGTTATCCGGCGTGTCGACAGGCCCCATACGTGGCGTTGGTTGTACCGGCGTATGGGGAGTTTTATGATATAATGTTGAGGTCCCGCGTGGCGTAGGTTATCCGGCGTTGGGACAGGCCCCATACGTGGCGTTGGTTGTACCGGCGTATGGGGAGTTATGTGATATGTCGTGTAGGTCTCACGTGGCGTAGGTTATCCGGCGTTGAGACAGACCCCATACGTGGCGTTGGTTGTACCGGCGAATGGGGAGATATGTGATAGTATGGCATGGTCGCACGTGGCGTAGGTTATCCGGCGTGTTGACAGACCCCATACGTTGCGTTGGTTGTACCGGCGTATGGGGAGATTATGTGGAATACAGAGAAATGAAATGAGGTATCGCCTGAGTGTGGAATTAGGTTTTACGAGAGAACTACGTGTGGCTTGATCCCTCAAGGAGGGTACGTAGGCAGCCTAAGGTTATTAGGTGCAGCCGCAGACTAATTATTAGTCATAATTTGTATTTGAATTGTTTGGTAGTTGGTTGAGAATTATTGGAAGGCCGAAGGCCATTTATATAAATTGCATGAAATTATATTGTGCATGCTGCCAGTTGGTGATATAAATTGTGTTTTTATGCAGGTTGAAATTTTGGGAAATGTCCAATTTATAGGGGAGACTCTGCCGAAATTTCGGCAGAAAGTCTCGGTCTTTAGTAAGTGGGCCCGGCATCGGGGGGATGTCAGGAATTCCAAAGGGTTCGTCTCGGGTTTTGGGAAAATTCGGGGCGGGTCCTTTCAGTTGGTATCAGAGCTCTAGGTTCAATTTCCTATGGACCCTGCACCTTATGTGCATCCTTAAGTTGTGGGGATCAAAATGGGTTCCATCTCGGAATGGCACCTTGCGACGTTGAGTCCGCATGGGTGGAAGGATAGGGGGTTGATCAACCTGCTTATAGGGATCCTCCATTGCCTGAACATGTTGCTAATTTTCGACTGTGTGCCTAGCGCACGGAGTCGAAGATTCTGAGAGCACAACCTTTCTTTAGAACGAACCGCTCCCCGACATTGGATCAAGGGATCCAAGGTCAGAGAGGTGGCGTTAGCATAATCGAAATCACAAGTGTGGAAGAGATTATGATAGCCTTAATTCTCTTTCAGAAAGAGGCTCGTGTGTGGGGGGAATACTGTGGTCAAATCCAAGGAGAAGACCCAAGAGGACTGAGTAATCCTACCTATGGAGATGGAGAGTACTTGGGGGTCTCCTCTCTTGTGAGCACGTCTGAGTAGTGATCTTTCATCAGAATCAGAAATGGATCGTGGTCGAGAGAGATCGATGATGATTACAATTCGGTAAAAATGATCCTTTCTGATTTTCCTTTCAAAGCATCGTGTTGGCAATGCTGCCTATCGATTCTGAAGAAAGAAGGAAAATATCAACAAGTCAAAGAACGCGGATCCTCTTTTAGTAGGACGACTAGAAGAGAATCAAATCACAAATGGAAGCGTCTAGCTTTCCAAGGAAGAGCTGGGGGTCCCGAAGGGTAAATGCGGGCCCAATGCTCATAACCCTTTGAGTGACAGGTAGGAAATTTCGGGGACGAAATTTTTATAAGGGGGGTAGTCTGTAACACCCCGACCCCAAATTTCCCCAAATTTAACCCTTATTTAATTATTTAATTATTTAATTATTTAAGGGTATTTTAGTCATATTTTTAACCGGAGAGAGTTTGGGACCGTGACTTGTATTTTTGGATAGGTCGTGCCCAGACGAGTTCATAGACACGTAGTGGGCTCGAATCGGAGTTGTAGCGAGAGAGATATGGTCAAAAGAAACCCAGTGGCACAACCGTAAATATTTCGAAATGGGATTTTTTATAAAAAATCTGGTTTTTCTCTCTCTCTCTCTCTCTCTC
>NC_047651.1:9243192-9276112 GCF_902201215.1 Prunus dulcis
GTGGATTTAAATAAAATAAGAATATAAGAACAACGACTGTTTTTGTTTTACTGTCGTCATTTTTAGTCGTCTTAAGTAATACTAAGACGACGTAATATATTTGTTGAGCGACGTTGATTTTTTAAACGTCGTTAGGCGTAATATAACCGTCGTTGAAAATTGTCTTTCTGATTGCAAATTTGCAAAGACGTTAGGTATAATTTTTGTAGATACACAAACGCACACACATCATCAACTTCCAAAAAATTGTCTCTCTGATTGCAAATCTGTGTCATCTGTTAAGATTATGATGTGGAACAGAATTCCATCTGTTAAGATTTCGTAACCCTTGGGTTCTCAGAAAAATCTGATTATGTCAGCGGTTTTCTATATAAACCGTCGTGGTTATTTCAATTCTTGTCATTAAGTAGATCTACCGGCGTAGGATAAGAAAATCAAAGAAAAAAATTGTTAACAAAAATTCTTATTAAGACGACGGTTTAAATTAAATGTACGACGTATAAAATGAATAAATACGACGTTAAATTTTATAGTACAATTTAAAGATAACGTCGTAGAACTATATGATAATGACGTCGATATATTTATATTTTGCGTCGTTGTAAATTATTTTAATACGGCGATATTTTTTATTTTAAAGACGTGGATTTGTTTGTAATTATACGGCGTCTTATACGAAAACCTCGTCGTGTTATTTTATGAGTAAAAACGGCGGGTTTTATTGAAATCGTCGTCTTTAATTTCTACGTCGGTCGATTCATAACTTCCGCCGTTCTTTGTTGGCTTTGATTTTACACTGCGGAAATCTGTTTCAAATAGGCGTCGGTTGTTTAATTAGGTACGTCGTTGTTTTTGAACAGCCATTTGAATCTCCAATTTTTTGTTGTCTAAGGTGGTATTACACGACGGTGTTTTTGGAACCGTCGTCTTTTTATAAACCACGGCGGTTTTCACTTAGACCGTCGTTGTTTTCTGGTCGTCTTTTTCACTTTTTGTAGTAGTGTGTAGACTTGAAATCCTTCCATTTCTTGGCAGCAGAAGTTAACACAGAGTTCTTGCCCCCTTGACCTACCACAAAAGCCATGTCAACTGCTTCCCAAATCTGCTCCTTTATATCCTTGGGGATTTGAGACCATTTCATGTCCACAAGTGGAACTCTGGGGCGTGCCAACACACCAATGTAGGACTGCATCTCACTATGTGCTTGGCCAATTCCTTTCCCCCTTTTATTGTACTCAACAATTGGCCTCAGTTTCTGAAGTTTTCTCTTCACAACACGAGGCATTGTGCTCATACCTCGACCAGACTTTGAATCATCAGAGATTTTTGTCTGGCTGGTTGGTTCTGTCTCAGCAGATGATGAAGCAAACTTCATCTTCTTTGAAGACTTCTCTTGAGGAGCTACCATTCCAAGCTCCTTACCTCCATTTTTCTTGGAGCCAGAATCCTTACTTTGGTGTTGAGAAACCATTTTAACATACAAAACTGCAAGTGAAAATATTTCAGGAAAAGATTAAGAACACAAACGACGGTTATTAATAAAATACGACGTATGATATGATTTTAAGCGACGCAATGAAATAATCTCAGACGTAATAAATGTTTAAAACCATTATTTATATAACGTCGTGGTATTTATGTTCACACGACGTCAATAGTAATATACCGTCGTCTATATAAGGATCAAAAACCCTTCTTTCTTTCTCTGTGAATGTTTGATTGCAGATCCAAAACCCTAAAATACCACGTCGTGGTATTAACATTCACACGACGTAAAACAATAAGATATATTGTCGTCTATATTAGATACCAACCCTACTTTCTTTTTCTTTATATTTTATCAAATTAGGGAAAAACAAAAACCATTGTTCAAAGAAATCAAACCTGCAATTAAACAAGCAAATAAAAAAAAGACTATAATTTTAAAAACAACTTTGTCAATTTTCAGACGACGCTAGAACGATTGACGAACCGTCGTGGTCTACATATTTAACCACGTAAATAAGAAGCTACCGTCGTCTTATTTAGTTGAGGTAGTTGTCTTCAAAGTTGGAAACTTTCCCTCTTTGTCGGTATATTTTATCAAACTTGGAAAGAAGTAAAATGATTTTGGCCAGAAAAAAGGTAAAAAGATTTTTCAAACAAAAAGCGTATGAGCATGCAAAACAGTAACCAAAATAGTGAAAATGAAAGCTTACCTTTTGCGTGCAATGAAAGCAAGAGGAAGACGATGTTTAAGTTCAGAGACGACGAAGAAGACGAGAGGAAGGCGATGAGATACTCTGACAGTGCTCTGACAAGGAAAAAAGACAAAAAGTTTTCTCTGGGAGATTGAAATTTTTAATCGGGTTTGGAAACAGTGCATGTGTAAGTCAGGTAGACGAAAAGTTGCTTACATATAAAACCATTTCAAAATAATAATACGGCGGTTACATATAACTATGATGTATAAATTACAAAATACGACGGTACATTTAACTTCGGACGTGGTAAATAAATACGACAGTAGTGTTGTAGGTACCGTTGTAGTAAACTCAAAAATTAAAGTACATAAGTAATAACTCGCGTCATGGTAGATTATTTAACACGTCGTTTTTATTAATTTACCGACGTGGATTTATGTAATATACGTCGGTCATACCGGCGTTGATTTTACAATTTAAACGGCGGTTTTTTTGTAAGGACCGCCGTTGGTTTTAAAAATTTATTCTATAAATTTGTCGCTTTCATTCATTTTAGGTTTACATTTAGGGTTCCAAGTTCTTCCTCTCTCAGAGACACTGTCTCTCACATCTCAAAGACAATAATTTGGATGTCTTTCTCAAAGAGAAATTGAGCTTACTCGCATCAAATCTATGTCCACAAGAAGAAGCTTGTCAACTAGCCTTCTCACTTCCTTGATCAAGCCTGATAGGACACTTAGTGCTTTTGAATACTCCTTGCTTTCCATCAAAAGAGATGCAAGCCTGGCCTCCACTCGCTGTCGAAGGAAAGTTCGCTTCTCGGGGAAATCTGAAGATCAGATGTGCTGGAATGAAGAAATCTGAAAATCAAAGAAATTTAAAATGAAGGAAATTAATGTTGTGGAATATGTAAATTTTCTTTTTTGGATGACAGATTTAAAAAAAATAAGAGTATAAAAACAACGACTGTTTTTGAATTACTGTTGACGTTTTTCGTCGTCTTAAGTAAGACTAAAACGACGTAATATATTTGTTGAGCGACGTTGATTTGTTTTTTAAACGTCGTTAGGTATAATATAACCGTCGTTGAAAATTGTCTCTCTGATTGCAAATTTGCAACGGCGTTAGGTATAATATTTGTAGATACACAAAAGCACACACATCATCAACTTCCAAAAAATTGTCTCTCTGATTGCAAATCTGTGTCATCTGTTAAGATTATGATGTGGAACAGAGTTCCATTTGGTAAGATTTCGTAACCCTTGGGATCTCAGAAAAATTTGGTTATGTCGGCGGTTTTCTATATAAACCGTCGTGGTTATTTCAATTCTTGTCATTAAGTAGATCTACCGACGTAGGATAAGAAAATCAAAGAAAAAAATTGTTAACAAAAATTCTTATTAAGAAGACGGTTTAAATTAATGGTACGACGTATAAAATGAATAAATACGATGTTAAATTTTATAGTACGATTTAAAGATAACGTCGTAGAACTATACGATAATGACGTCGATATATTTATATTTTCCGTCGTTGTACATTAATTTAATATGGCGATATTTTGTATTTTAAAGCCGTGGATTTGTTTGTAATTATACGGCGTCTTATACGAAAACCTCATCGTGTTATTTTATGAGTAAAATCGGCGGCTTTTATTGAAATCGTCGTCTTTACTTTCTACGTCGGTCGATTCATAACTTCTGCCGTTCTTTGTTGGCTTTGATTGTTTTCTGCGGAAATCTGTTTCAAATAGGCGTCGGTTGTTTAATTAGGTACGTCGTTGTTTTTGAACAGCCATTTGAATCTCCATTTTTAGTTGTCTAAGGTGGGATTACACGACGGTGTTTTTAGAACCGTCGTCTTTTTAAAAACCACGACGGTTTTCACTTCGACCGTCGTTGTTTTCTGGTCGTCTTTTTCACTTTTTGTAGTAGTGAAGGTTTTAGGGAAGAAAAAAAAAATACACATATATAGCCTAATATTTTAAACTAAAAATAAATTTAAAATATATACAATTGCATATACTACCACACAGTGGCGGTCCTATTAAGCACCTCTCCTCACTGGAAAAACCATTGTATGTGCTTCAAATTGCCCATTGTTAATGTATGCATGTTGGGTTTTTATTTTGGCTTCCCTTGACAACTTTGTAATAGGATTTCTATTGTTATTTATCAAGCTCAAGTTTAGATTGAGAATAGCTTCTCTAGGTGTTCTTAACTAACAACTATCATATGGAGGTTCATGCAAATTGGCAAAGGTAAATTGTGCATTGCATTACACTGTTTTCATAAAATGATGACTAGTCATCTGTTTCTTGGGTGACTAGTCATCCTTGCTCTCCAGCTTGATAACCAACTTTTTTGTCATATTCCTTTTTCTCTCTCCGCTGCCACATGGGACTCTGACCTAAGGGAATTTTTTGGTCTGTATAGGCCTTGCAATTCCTCTTGGGTAAGCCGTCTCTTTTGCGTGGAATTCGAGGAAAGATTGGTTTTCCATCTTTCCGTTCTTCTTCCTCAAGAGAGAACAATATTTCATCTATGAGTTTTTTCAAATTGATTTGTTTATGAAAAAACTGCATTTGAAATAATAATCTGCATCTAGCTTCATAAAAACATTCTCTCATTTATATCTAGGTCAGATTCACTATTGATTTCTTCAAGAGTATGGTTTCTTGAAGAAATTGGTTATTCTCCTTTGAATCCAAATTTTGGTTTCTGTTTGAGTTGAGCTTGCAAGCTGGTGTCATGGGATGAATGAGTTGAAGAAGGAGCTGTCATTGCCATGAAGAACTGGGCTTCAAGCTGTGCTAAGTTGGAGAAGATGATTGCACAAAGGAGGTATTGCTCATCTTCCTAAATAGATCTAGGTTTTGCTTGAGCTTACTTGTGTTCCTTTGTAAGAATCTTTTTCTACTTAGTGGATTGCCTGGTCGGTTCATGACCCCCAGTTTTTCCCAATGGTGGGTTTCTGGGTGAACAATTTCTGATTGCATCCTTGTAATTTTTCTGGGTTTGTGTTCTTGGTGGTAGACTAGTCATCGTATGAATTGTGGTTAACTAGTCATCATTATCTTCTGTTTGGTGTTTGCGTGATTATGCTGTCTTCACACACTTTCACCATAGTTGTTGCTAGCACAGGGGATGCCTAGATTGATGGGTCCTTCTGAGTGCCTCGGTTGTCACTAGTAATTCTCTAGGCCTGCAGGTACATCATGGTATGCTCTATGTATGTGGTTGTTTGGTATAATTCATATGTGACAGTTGACTAGTTATAAGAGTGATTGGCCAAGGTCTAGAGTGTGTGAAGTTTGTTGCATTTTTGGCTGAATATCTTTTAAGTTTACCCATCGTCACCTAAGTACCGATTTCACCCATTTGCTCAGCTGGTGGTGATGCACTTCAAGTGTACAGATTACCTTATTTCCATTTTAGCATTTAAGTAAATGTCTTTGTTCTTTTACTTTCGTTTATTTTTATATTACTCCATTTGCTTAATTTTACAATGTAAATAAAGAAGTATCCCCTATTTGGATTCAAATAAAAATACTAGAAAATCAAATTCCCACCAAATCTAAATATGAAAAATCGGTTTTAGTTCAAAATACGATTTAGGCTAAAAATGATGAATCATTAAATCAATATATATTTCATACTAAAATCCCATAAAATCAAGTTTTCTTATTTGATTTGAAGCGGCCAAAAATTATCTTGAGAAATGATTATTCTGAAAAATCAATTTTCATACTTCAACAATATTTTTACATAAAACAATTTTTCATCTAGGTAAAAAGCTTTAGATGTTCAATCCACAAAGAGTTTTTTATCTTTTCAAAATTGCACCTCCGCTAAAAAATTCCTGGGTCCGCCAGTGCTACCACACCAATAGTCAAAGTAAAAGGTCTTCCACATTTATATTTGGTGTTAAACTTTGCCCCAAACATCAATTTTAATCCTTTTTCATTAACGTATCTCCTAAAGAGAAGCATTTTTCTAAATAAAAGTCACCCTTTTGTGAATAATATGGCTATAATTCCATTTTTTTTCTTGTGTTTACAATTAGCGTGATTTATATGATTTAATGTATACTTTTATTCATAGAAAAACTTTAGAAACTGTTAGTACCAGAAAAAAAAAATTATCAATAGATTTTAAGCTAATAACTTTAGCTAGCCCACCCATTAAAAAATTCATGGTTCGGCCCTTGAATGTTTGTTTGATGTTTGACAATTTGTGTTTAATTTGATGTTTATTTATATATTGACAATATGTGAAGAGAAAAAATATTAGCCCGTCCTCAGAAAAATTCCTAAATTCGTCCTTGAACTTGTTTCTCCATGTATTTGCTTGCCATGTCTATATATAATTGGTTTCCATCTAATAAGAAACCACATATAATTAATTCGATGGACGCAATTCCCCTCCTCATAAGAAACTTATCCAATTGAAAGACAATGTTCTGTTTGTAATTTTATCATTTCTTGGTAGACTTCAATCACTTGATCGTTTTCTATGATTCTTGGCGTGTAAAAACTTGATATAGTTAACAGCCTTCATCCTCGTTGCTGATCATATTCATTCATGCAGGGGGATTGGGGTTGAAAATTCTCTGTAAACTCCGTTTTTCTTAATGTGTGTCCTCCTTTAGACATGAATATAGAAGAGCTCTGGAATTTATAAGCACAACTTTAGTTACTGACATATATGATAATTTCAGAGGCTTATAGAGCAATAATCATTAGTCCTCGAAGTTTTCATGATTTGCTTCATTATGCAGAATCCTTTGGACTTTTTTCCTTTTCTCTTTTAATTTCTTTGGGTATACGTAAGAGATGGAATATTAGTATACTTGTGATACTCTCCAGATATAAAAGAGAAAGAAAAAGAAGGAATGCAATTATAAGTACTTAAAGAATAAATACCTGATTCTTAATTCACCAATGCACTCAACCACACTACTTTAAGATGTGATCCTTCACTCTTCTAGCTGAGTTGTAAAATTTTATCTGAGACCTAAATATAAAACAACAAAAATAGCAAGCCTGGTCAGCTTTCGGCCGCTCATATCTGGTTGTGAAGAGCAGTAAGAATGGTGAAAACTGTGGTTCCTGCTGATGCAATTGTTGTCGAAGTTCTTAACAAAGATAACTACGAGCATTGGAGTGCATTGGTTACAAATTATTTGGTGGCTCAAGACCTTTGGGAAGTAGTAGAGGCTACAGCTGAACCTCCTAAACCAGAACAAGAAGCAGAAGTTGATGATCAGTTCAAGGCCTGGAGGAAGAAGAATGCAACAGCTTTACATACGATCCAAGTTTCGTGCGGGCCTGATGCTTTTTCGATGATTAAGGAGATTAGTTCAGCCAAAATTGCTTGGGATACTTTGGCCAAAAAGCTCATGCCGCAACCATCACTCCTAATTAATTCATTTGTTCAGTCTGCAAACTCATCATCCAACCCAGGTATATTGTTAAAAATACTAGTAGTAGTTTATTAGACAATATCAAGGGCCAACTTTATTCAACACATAGTAAAACAAAGATGGTATGATTTTAAGGGTGATAGAACAAGGATGGTATGATTTCCAGTTTACTTATAGCAACTTCTTAAACTGTTCTCCATCCTTGCAAAGACTAAATTTGAAAACATATAAACCTGTTTTCCAAATTAGAAAAGCTTTGTATTAACTTTATTCAGCCTACTAAAACAAGGATGATATGATTTTAGTTTAGAGTTGTTATTTTGATATGAGTTGTTATTTTGATATAACAATGGTAAACGGAGAAGCATTAATGTCCAAACACATATATACTCGACAGATGCTGCAATTGCTGCCAAGCATGATCCGTATCAACCTTTCTTCGCTGCTGTTAAGCTCGGTGATTGGCGTAAAGCGCAGGAATTTCTTACCCGAGATCCCAATGCAATAAGAGCAAGATATTCAACAGGAGGAACAGCTCTTCACATTGCAACCACCTTCGGACATGAGCATATTGTGCAAGAGTTGGTTCAGTTGATGACACCGGAAGACTTGGAAATGCAAGATGCTACTTGGACAGCTCTTCATCTTGCTGCAAGATTAAATCTCAAAATGGTTGAATGCATGGTTACAAAGAACAGGAAACTACTTGGCATTGTTGAAGAGTCCCACGGTCTGACACCAATTCTCTTCGCTGCTAAGAATGACTTATGGGCTATCGTTCGTTATCTCTACTCCCTCACTCCGATAGAAGACCTAAAGCCAGAGAATGGCCCTTATGGCGCTGGACTTGTTTGCTTTTGTTTCTATGCCAAACAATTTGGTAAAACTCTCAACAAACCCAGACCCACATTATATATTTATTTATTTTATACAATCAATATTGGGATAGGGGGACTCGAATACGGGATATCGGGTAACGGTTCTTATTTACTCATTTATTACTCAAGCTTTTAACTTTCACAGTTCCTATTTTCTCTAATATAGATATTGCGTGGGAATTACTTCAGCGTTGCCCACGATTGGTAATTGCTAAAAGTCCGTGGGGAGGATCCCCTATATTTGATTTGGCTGATATCCCTTCTGCATTTCCGAGTGGGATGCGGCTCAAATTCTGGGAAAAGTGGATCTATGATGGTTAGTAATACACTCTTTTTTCTCTTGCAACTATCAAATTCATTATATCCCATATATATTTTGCTAACAGTTCATCTACACCATTAATATATTTTGGGTACTACATCTGCAATTAAGTATGAAGCTCATCACCTACATAAAAAATAGAAAAAATAAAAGGAATATAAGCAGCAATCTTGGAAGCATATATATCTTATGAACAGCCTACTTTTCAAGTCTTCAATCATAAATCATCCTTACAAAAAATTTCAACAAATCAAAAACCGTTAAGCCATCTAGTTGCGATAAACAAAATAGACAAACATGATGCTCCATGAAAACACTAAAATCACAACCATTCGTTCACTGATCAAATGGATTCTGATTCAATTGATTTTTTGCTGACATGATTTGTGAAGGAATATCTAGAAGTTGCGGTTTAGATTATTGAAAAACAATCTGGTTCGAATTGTATAATATCCAGGGTTTAAGTTATTTGGACCATCTCCAATGACAGGACCTGCCCCGAATTCCTCGGAACCCGAGACGAATCCTGTAGAATTCCCAACATCACCCCGATGTCGGGCCCACTTACTAAAGACCGGGACTTTCTGCCAAAATTTCGGCAGAATCTCCCCTGTAATTTGAACTTTACCCCAAAATTTCAACATGCATAAAACATATTTAATATCCCAACAGGCAGCACGCACAATATAATTTCATATAATTCACAAACTCGGCCTTCGGCCCTCACAAAAACCGAAGCGAAACCAAACTACCCATAAAGCCCTTGAGCCAAAATATTGCCTTCGGCAAGGCAACTAATAAACTCATATATGAATTATGAATACTAAATACAACATACATCATCTCACTTTTCCAATTCCAACATACAAGGTTTTAACCTCCTAACACAATCACATCTATGTCTGTGGCTGCACATAATAACCTTAGGCTGCCTACGTAACCTCACTGAGGGATCAAGCCACACGTAGTTCTTCCTACTAAATCCCGATTCCAAACACATACAATATCTTTATTCATCTCTCTATTAATCACATAATCTCCCCATACGCCGGAAATTCCAACGCCGCGTATGGGGTCTGTCATTCCGTCCGAAAATCCTACGCCACGGGTAACCTGACAATCACATAATCTCCCCATATGCCGGAAGTTCCAAAGCCACATATGGGGTCTGTCTCAACGCCGGAAAATCCTACGCCACACGAGACCTAACAATCACATAACCTCCCCATACGCCGGAAATTCCAACGCCACATATGGGGTCTGTCATCATGCCGGATAACCTGCGCCACGTGTGACCTAACAATCATATCATCTCCCCATACGCCGGAAATCCCAACGCCACGTATGAGGTCTGTCTCAACGCTGGAAAATCCTACGCCACGCGAGACCTAACAATCACACAGTCTCCCCATACGCCGGAAATTTCAACGCTACGTATGGGGTCTGTCATCACGCCAGAAAATCCTACGCCACGTGTGACCTAACCATCATATCATCTCCCCATACGCTGGAAATTCCAACGCCACGTATGGGCTCTGTCATCCCGCTGAAAAATCCTTCACCACGGGTGACCTGACAATCACATAATGCTACTTAAGGTAGTGCGTATAGCACTTCAAACTGACATACTCTTAATTTTCTAAACTAATAATAAAGGTAATCCCAATTTAGTGATACCACATATGGGGTCTGTCTCAACGCCGGAAAATCCTACGCCACACGAGACTTAACAATCACATAACCTCCCCATACGCCGGAAATTCCAACGCCACATATGGGGTCTGTCATCATGCCGGATAACCTGCGCCACGTGTGACCTAACAATCATATCATCTCCCCATACGCCGAAAATCCGAACGCCACGTATGAGGTCTGTCTCAACGCTGGAAAATCCTACGTCACGCGAGACCTAACAATCACACAGTCTCCCCATACGTTGAAAATTTCAACGCTACGTATGGGGTCTGTCATCACTCCAGAAAATCCTACTCCACGTGTGACCTAACCATCATATCATCTCCCCATATGCTGGAAATTCCAACGCCACGTATGGGCTCTGTCATCCCGCTGAAAAATCCTACGTCACGGGTGACCTGACAATCACATAGTGCTACTTAGGGTAGTGCATATAGCACTTCAAACTGACATACTCTTAATTTTCTAAACTAATAATAGAGGTAATCCCAATTTAGTAATACCAATCTATAGTAGACTGCAACGTAATTTAAGCAGAAAAATAATGTTATTTTTAGACCAACGATCAAGCACATAGACATAAATTTCATAATTTCAATTATTACCAAGAGTTTCCTACAATAATAATAAACACTCTAGAAGTCTCAACCTAGTCAACATAGCTTAACAACGCTCAAGACCTGTCACTAGGGTCATTATAATCCTCATAGGAAGGTAAAACTACCTCGGAAGACTCACAGTCAACCAAGGGTCAAATTACCCATACTTGGTCAAACGGCCCACAAGGCCCATGACCTCCAAATTATGATCTGAGAGTTCCTATAGGTTCTACAAGGTCTAGTATACACATCCTACAAGTTTGGTTCAGATCGGACGGTCGGATTGCTCACGATCACACAATCGGACGGTTATTGAAAAACA
Source organism: Prunus dulcis (assembly GCF_902201215.1). NCBI lineage: Eukaryota > Viridiplantae > Streptophyta > Magnoliopsida > Rosales > Rosaceae > Prunus > Prunus dulcis. The sequence goes on from NC_047651.1 coordinate 9,254,616, forward strand.
TAAACTTTAAGTTATTAAATCAGAACATCCGGAGCTCTGATTTCTGATCCGTGAATTCCTACACGATCCTATAAATGCCTAGATTAACATATATTAAATTCAAGACTATCCAACTGTTCAAACCTATTAAACCTGGATAAGGTACAATAGGCGAAATTCGTTTTGGGTTCGAACGTCAACCAAATTGGAATCTGAGCACACCTACGCACTCGTGACAACAAGGGGATCGCATCGGGACATAATGCCCCATTTCTATAGTGCCCACGCGCCACCACACGCACCGGTAGCATGTGGGTGTCCAAAGCAATTACGCAACGCTGGAAAATCTCAAAATCACGGCTCAAGACTCCTTTCCCTAGGTATAACACCCTATTTGGTATTACTTTTGTTCTTGGACCTACCCCAAAAACTAGCCGGAAGTGGCCGGAATCGCTATCCCAAAATCGGCCAAAATCCAATTCGAAAATTAAGCTACCTACGCTCAAAATCGATGCAATTCTACCCAACCATCAGCTAGATTATGAAGAATAGATAAATTTCCATACCTTGACCGTCAACAATGGCGGCCGGAGGAGAGAGATCAGAGCCGACGAAGTTTCGAACAAACATCGGCCTAAAAACCACATTTTTCGGCTGCTGAAGCGGCGGCCGATGTCGGGGAAGGGCTGGGTCGTGACGCCGGGGTTGAGCCGGTCCTTTTGGTACTGGTCCTGTCCACAACCGTGGCCCGTGGCTGGAGATTCGAAGAGAGAGAGAGGCTGTTGTCGCAAGGAGAGGAGAGAGAGGGCGCGCGCAAAGGAAAGAGAGAGAGAGATGAGGGCTTTTTTGACTTTTAACAAACTCTTTTTGCAATATTTACGATCCTGCCACTGAGGATATTTTGATCGTATCTCTCTTGTTACAACTCCGATTCGAGCCCACTACGTGTCTACGGACTCATTTCGCCGTGCTTTACGCAACGGTATAGTCAAAATCCCAAAATTCTTTCCCGGTCAAAAAGTCAACTTAAAACCAAATAAAATATTCTAGGGTCAAAAATGGACTTTTTCATGTTTAATTAATAATTAAATATTTATTTAGGACCGGGTCGTTACATCCAACAATATAAATGGGCTATACCTAAATTTTCACACTCCAAAATACAACTGTTCATGTATTGCCCGGACACAAATAGTTTTTTCCTCCAACCTTGCAGACTCAGAATTTGAGTCTGCAACTTAAATTGTTTAATACTGGTTAACCCCTACTTTTTTTTTGTCATTAATTTTCTGTGGCATTATGTTTGATTTAAACATTTGTTATTTAATTTTCTGAGCATTTTAACTTAAAATAATATAAATTCCAAAACATATATTTTCACTTAAAATGATTTAGATTAATAATAAATATTATTTTGACCATGTGATTTTTTACCATTGAAATTCCCAAAAGAACACATCTTGTTAATGATGGCATCAAAAACTTGAAGGAAAAGATAACATATGGTATGAAATGGAGCAAATTCTAAATCGGACGTCCCTAAATTACTATAGGTTGGTCAACCCTCGTATACAAGTCGGCGACCAAGGCACATCTACACTGTTATTGCACATCCTCGATATGAGGGGTATGATATTACATATACAGAAATTCTCCCTTGCAGACGTCTGGACATTATTACCATGCGGATGCTATATATTTTCTACTACCCCTCATTACTTTTCTTAATGTCATCTGCATGTTCTTAATGTGCGGACATCCGAATGAGAGTATAACTAATTATATATATATATATATGTTTTGTAGGATTTTTCAGGTGTTATTATCTTTAGTTATCAAAATAAAATTCAAAAGTATTAGTTAGTACTTTGTCTAGTGGTATTTTTATTTCCAATGTTGAAAAATATCCTAAGTTTTGGCCTTCCTCCCCTATTTCTATCAACATTTAAAATTACGTATGCTTTTGTCACTTAATTCAAAGATTAAAATTTGGGATCTAAAGCCATTATGGTCAAAATTCAAAGAGGAAATTAAAATTTACTTGAAATAAAGATTTCAATTACTAGATCACATTACACCGAGGGCCCTACCAAAATGGTCCATTTATTTGTTTAACATCTACTAGCCCCTTGGCACATGCTCGCGCATGTGGCAATTGGTTTTTATTTTTTATTTTTTATTTTAGTTTTAGAATTAAGAAAAGAAAACATGGGTAGTTATGTTTCATAAAAGTAGGACCTATAATCTAATTTGGTGTTGTAATTTTAATTTTTTAAATATGAAAAAAAAATGTGAATTTATCATATTATCCTCATTTCTTAATATTTGAATTAACCAAGGGAATTTTCTGATATTTTGAATGTTTCATCATTCTCTACCCTTTGCTTTATATATATAGATTATCACAAAAGATAATAATTATTGAAATTGATCTTACATGTCCAAAAAAAATATTTATTAATTATATTGACTGAGCTTTGTTCTCTTTTCTTTATAGGTATACACATACAACATCCTCCTGCCATCCATGATGTTCACGTCAATGTTGAAAATCTAGAAGAGAAACTGGGCAACCAAAATATCAGTTTCTCAGGTTTGCTATATCTTGAAACCCTAGCTATATGGTTTTTTTTTTTTTTTTTTTTCAAACCGTTTTCAATGATACATCTATTTGATAAGAGAAGTTGATCATGACATAGTTTGCCACAAAAAGAAATTGGTTCTTGTATGCTCATAAACAATAACTAAAATCTTAATAAGAATCTGTGAATCATATAGCAAAGCACATTCATACTTTGTATAAACAAGGCATATTTATCTTATGGTTTTTGAATTTGCATTGAAGTCTTCGGTTTCAAGCAAGGGCCTTCTTCAAGCCTCCGCAAGCTTTTAGGTATATATGCAAACATTCTTTTCCATCTTTATTTATTGGTGTCTTTGTACATTGGTTTTCTCATCCACTTATTTAAACTCTATCAACGTATTTTATTTCTACAAAAACTGGTTGTAACATTTTTTCCAACATCAACCTAGGAATCAACCGCATATGTGAAATGAAATTGATCCACGCTCGATCCCTAGATATTTTGGATTACATGGGTGAAGTGTTAAAGCATCTAGACACTCAAGAAATGGTAGATGGCCTCGTCTATGCAGCAATATTCCGAGCTGTACGAAGTGGGATTATTGAGTTCATTATTCGTTTATGTAAAGTAGATCCGGATATATTGTGGCAAATCAATTCTATGGGTAGGAACATATTTCACTATTCAATTGAGTGTCGCCAGGAAAAAGTATATAGCCTCATATATGGGGTTGGTCAAAGAAATCTTATTGCAACATTTGCAGATGCTTCTGGAAATGATATGCTACATCTTGCAGGGATGCTATCTCCAACAGAAAAACTTGATCGTATTTCAGGTGCAGCCTTGCAAATGCAGAGAGAAAGACAATGGTTCAAGGTTAGATATCTTCATTCTATATCTTTCTTGTAAATTAATTGTATTTAGAGCTAGTTGTGTTGTGGGATATGAGGTGCTGGAGTGGTAGTTTGTAAATGTGGTTGTGGGTATATGTTGTCGATGAAACTAGTGGCAGTATTAGGTTGGTAGGGCTTTCTAGTGTAGTTGAGGTGCCATATGGAAAGTGAGGTGGGAACACTAGATGAGAGGATGGGAGGTTTTGCAGTCTGGTTGAATGATTTTGGGAAGGAGGCAGTTCGGACTCATGAAAACGTTTTTCTCTGCTACGATCTACTTGTTTTTATTCTAAACATGTATTATAAAATTCATCCAAAGGTTAAAAATGTGACACCACGCCCACATATTTGATATGCCAAGAAATACTGTAAGGCATATTTGATAAGGTTAAAATGTTCTTTTGTTTCAAGTTGGGAAACGTAGGTTAAAATTCTAGGTAATATGAAGTAAGTTGCAGGCCCAACCCTTTTTCACGTTTATTATATTAACAGGCGAACAAGAGAAAATTTAAGAGCTTATTTAAAACACTAAGGATAAGAAAAAAGAAAACCCATGTTGCCGCCCTCTTGTGGGTCGGTGGCCCCCCTCCTTCCCTCCCCTTCCTCCACTCCCCCTCGTAGTTCTTCCGCATAGCTCTCTAGTTTTTGTATTTTTGGTTTTGTGGTGTGGAATCAGTTGTTGTCGTGACAGCCGTTGTCTTTTGGCCATGTACCTGTTGAATTATAAGCCTTAAGCTGACTTAAGAGTTAGTTTAATTCGTTTTCCATTTTATTTCCTTTTATGACAAGTGTAAGCTTCCTATTGGTTGCCTAAGTGAACGGCTGAGATCATCTTGTGATGTAAGAGATCCAGCTACTGTGAATAACAGATATATCCCTCACACTATGTGTGTGAGGTTGTAAGAAAGAGAGAAGTGAATGAACACTCTGCTGCTACACGTATAGCAGACATATTTTGGTAATTTCTTCTTGCTTCTTTCCCTTTTGTTTCCTTCTACAAATTCTGAGTATTCATACCTGAAAAACACTAACATGGCCTCAGAGCCAGGTTCAATTATCTAAAGAGCTGGGCATTCAATCTGTGAGAGGAAGAATCATCGGGAAATTTTGGAGGCTCGTTTGAAGCTCACGAAGCTGCTCCCAAAATCTGAAAACAACTTGTTTTTGGAAGAATCAGAGACCAACCATGGCTAGATCTGGAAGCTCAGAGGTGAGAACCCCAATTTTCTCTGGTGAAAATTATGAGTTTTGGAAGATTAAGACGATGACCATATTCAAATCATATGGGCTTTGGAATCTGGTAGAGAAGGGAATCCTAGTCTCAGATTCGAAGAAGAAGAAGAAGGCAACTGAGGAGACCTCAGAGGAAGAAGATGATGAGAAAGCAGCTGCAATCCTCATAAAGGATGCAAAAGCTCTGGGTATTATCCAAAATGCAGTCTCAGATCAGATTTTCCCACGAATTGCAAATGCAGACTCTACCAAAGCTGCTTGGGAGCTGCTATATGGAGAATTTCATGGTGGAGATCACGTTAGATCGGTAAAACTTCAAAATCTCATACGTGAATTTGAATATACTAGAATGCATGATAGTGAGTCATTGTCTGCTTACCTTACTAGACTGAATGATCTGATTAATCAAATGAAAACATATGGTGAAGTGCTCTCCAATGAGAGGCTTGTGCAAAAGGTTTTGATTAGTCTTAGCAAGGTATATGACCCCATTTGCTTAGTGATTGAAAACACTAAGAGTCTAGAGACTGTGGAATTGCAAGAAGTAATTGCTATTATGAAGAGTCAAGAGCAACGATTTGAGTTGCACAATGCAGATGCAACTGAGAAAGCTTTTGCCTCATTCACAGTGAGTTCAAAAGGTCAAAATAAGACTGCAGCTAATTCTGGTCCATCCAAGGCTCAGAAAAATTGGAATCCAAAAGGCAAACCTTGGGAATCGAAAGGCAAGCCTCAATGGAATAATTCTGCACAGACTCACAGTTCATTTACAGGTCAAGAAGCTGTAAAACCCCAATGCAAGGTGTGCTCTAAATATCACTTTGGAGAATGCAGGTATAAAGGCAAGCCAAAGTGTTACAACTGTGATAGGTTTGGTCACTTGGCTAGAGAGTGCACTGCAGAGAAGACTGTGCAGAAGGCAAATTGTGCAAGTCAAATGGAGGTGTCTGGAAATCTGTCCTATGCAAATTGTGCTACCACTAAGTCAAAACCAAATGGGGATTGGTACATTGACAGTGGTTGTAGCAACCATATGACTGGAAATGTGGATTTGCTTGTTGATGTAAGGACAAATGTGGCTGGAAAAGTGCAGATGCCAACTGGTGCTCTTGTGAATGTGGCTGGCATGGGTTCACTGGTCATTGACACAACAAAAGGAAGAAAATACATTAGAGAAGTAATGTATCTTCCAGGATTGAAAGAGAATCTGTTGAGTGTTGGACAAATGGATGAGCATGGATATTGTTTGGTGTTTGGAGATGGAATGTGCAAGGTGTTTGAAAGCTCCTTAATGAACTGCCTCATTATCAAAGTTCAAATGAAGAAGAACATATGCTATCCCCTGTCTTTTCTAGTTGAGAATCAACTACTCATGAAGGCTAGTATTACACATAGCACATGGACTTGGCACAAAAGGCTAGGACACCTACACTTTAGAGGACTGAAGCAGTTGAGAGACAAAGATATGGTACATGGCTTACCTCAATTAGAAGAGCAAAATGGTGTGTGTGAAGGCTGCCAACTTGGAAAACAATACAGAAATGTTTTTCCAAAGAATCAAGCTCAAAGGGCAAGCTCTCCACTTGAGTTAGTTCACATTGATCTTTGTGGACCCATAAAAATTGAATCTGTTGCAGGCAACAAATATTTTATGTTGATCATTGATGACTGCACAAGGATGAGTTGGGTCTATCTCTTAAGAAACAAATATGAAGCTTTCAATTGTTTTAAGAAATTTAAATCCATGACTGAGTTGCAATCTGGACACAAGGTGAAATGCTTGAGGAGTGACAGAGGTGGAGAATTTCTATCTTATGAGTTCATAAAGTTTTGTGAAGATCATGGGATTCAAAGGCAGCTCACAATGGCCTATACTCCTCAGCAGAATGGAGTGGTAGAAAGGAAAAACAGGACAGTGGTTGAAATGGCTAAGTCTATGCTACATGATAAGGAAATACCTTACTTTCTTTAGGCAGAAGCTGTACACACAGCTGTATATATCTTGAATAGATGTCCTACCAAGTCTTTGAACAATGTCACACCTTTTGAGGCTTATAGTGGAAGAAAGCCGGGCATTGCTCATCTGAAAGTTTTTGGCTCCTTGTGTTATGTTCATGTGCCTAATGAATTAAGACACAAACTGGAACCCAAAAGTGTAAAGGGAGTGTTTGTTGGCTATGCAACCTGTGAGAAAGGTTATAGAATTTTTGATCCAATCTCCAAGAAACTCACCTTGTCAAGAGATGTCACCTTTGATAAGGAAGGATATTGGAACTGGATAGAACACTATGGCAAAGCTGTGACACCATTTCCTGATGAAAGTCTAAGTGAGCATGGCTTCGTTATAGGAGATAAAGCTGAGAATGTTGCACTAACACCTCAGACTCAAACCCAATATGAAAGGAGTCCATCATCCTCTTAAGCACCATCACAACATATCTCAAGTGACATAAGCAGTGAAGAAAGGAACACTCAAGCTTATGATCATTCACCATTGAAGTGGAGAAGGTTAGATGATGTGCTTGTACAGTGCTATCTCTGCATCATTGAACCAGAAAGATATGCAGAGGCAGCTCAAGACAAGGCATGGCTAAAAGCTATGGAAGATGAACTCCAAATGATTGAGAAAAATGGTACTTGGGAATTGGTTGATAGACCAACTGAGAAACCAGTTATTGGAGTCAAGTGGGTTTACAAAAGCAAGCTAAACTTGGATGGTTCAGTTCAAAAGAACAAGGCAAGGTTAGTTGCAAAAGGGTATGCTCAGAAACCTGGAATGGATTACAATGAAACCTATGCTCCTGTGGCTAGATTGGACACCATTAGAACTCTCATTGCCCTGGCTGCTCAGAAGGAATGGAAGCTGTACCAGCTTGATGTAAAATCAGCTTTTCTAAATCGTGTATTGCAAGAAGAGGTATATATAGACCAACCAGAGGGTTATGTGATCAAGGGCAAGGAAGATAAAGTATATAGGCTGCACAAAGCTCTTTATGGTCTAAAACAAGCACCTAGAGCTTGGTATGGAGAGATAGAGACCTACTTCATGCAATATGGTTTTAAAAAAAGCCTAAGTGAAGCTACTTTGTATACCAAGACAAGGGAAGATAGAGATATTCTCATTGTCTCTATTTATGTTGATGACATTGTGTATACAGGGAGCTGCAAAGAGTTATTAGATGAATTCAAGGAAGAGATGATGATGAAATATGAGATGACAGATTTGGGCCTTCTACATCATTTTCTTGGCATGGGAGTGGTTCAAACGAACTCAAGCATATTCATTCACCAAAAGAAGTATGTAGGTTCTTTATTAAACAAATTTGGCCTAAATGAGTGCAAGTCTGTAACCACACCTCTTGTAGCTACTGAAAAGCTAGTTAAGGATGATGAAAGTGGAGCAGCAAGTGAAGAGCAATATAGAAGCATTGTAGGTAGCCTCTTGTACCTAACTGCCACTAGACCAGATATTATGTATGCTTCTAGCCTGCTTGCTCGTTTCATGCATTGCTCTACAAATAAGCACTATGGAACTGCTAAACGAGTGCTAAGGTACATTAAGGGGACTCTAGACTATGGTTTAGAGTATGTGAAAGGCAAGAATGCAATGTTGATTGGCTTCTGTGACAGTGACTGGGGAGGATCAATCGATGACAGCAAAAGCACCTCTGGATATGCATTCTCCTTTGGCAGCAGTGTTTTCTCTTGGGCTTCAGTCAAGCAGAATTGTGTGGGGTTGTCCACAGCAGAAGCAGAGTATATAAGTGCATCTGAGGCTACTGCATAGGCCATTTGGCTTAGATTCATGTTAGAAGACTTTGGAGAACTTCAGACAGAAGCAACTCCATTGCAGTGTGACAATACATTTGCAATTGCCATCACTAAAAATCCTGTGTTTCATCAAAAGACAAAGCATATTGATCGAAGATATCATTTCATCAAAGATGCTCTTTAAGAAGGCATCATTGACTTGGTGTACTGTCCTACTAAGGAACAACTAGCTGACATTTTCACCAAATCCTTGGCTAAGGATCGATTCAATTACCTTAGAAGTATGCTTGGAGTTAAATCAGCTCAAGACTTAAAGGGGAGTGTTGAATTATAAGCCTTAAGCTGACTTAAGAGTTAGTTTAATTCGTTTTCCATTTTATTTCCTTTTATGACAAGTGTAAGCTTCCTATTGGTTGCCTAAGTGAACGACTGAGATCATCTTGTGATGTAAGAGATCCAGCTACTGTGCATAACATATATATCCCTCACACTATGTGTGTGAGGTTGTAAGAAAGAGAGAAGTGAATGAACACTCTGCTGCTACATGTATAGCAGACAGATTTTGGTAATTTCTTCTTGCTTCTTTCCCTTTTGTTTCCTTCTGCAAATTCTGAGTATTCATACCTGAAAAACACTAACAGTACCAACAAGGATTTGGCTCTAGTTCTGAACGTTTGACATGGGTTTGGAGCCAGAAGGCGAAGATGTCGCTAAGTTGTGTAGGGTTCAGGTTTAGCCGGTATGATGCTATGGCTCTCTTTGATATGTCAGGGAGGATACAGTCAAGTGGCTATACTTTTTAGTTTGTTTATGTCTAATAATTTTACAAAACTCCTCAGGAGCTTGTTATGTTTTGTTTTCTCTTATTGAAAGGTTTTATTTAATGAAATGCACGAGGTGAGATCCCGACAAACTAATATTTAGTAACCACAAAAATTTGACTTGCTTCATAAAAAATAGGTAGTAAACAAGCAAACAACAATGAAATCCTGACAAGTTTTATTACGTTGTGGTCAACAATGCTCCTTGTCGTATTTCTTTCATGTGTTATGTTGCCTTCCATAAAAGCAGTGATTCTAGAGTTAGTTACTTGGTAGCCACAACGAACTTGAGGTTTATTTGTTTAATGAAATGCAGGAGGTGAAAAGTCTTGTAGTTTTACCCTCGGGAGTGGGAGCTTTCAATAAACAGGGTATGAGACCCCATGAAGTATTTACCCAGAACCATAATAAATTGAAGGAAGAAGGAGAAAAGTGGATGAAAGATACAGCAACTTCTTGTACGGTTGTAGGTGCTCTCACTATTACCATCATGTTTGCTGCAGCCTTCACAGTTCCTGGTGGAAACAATGGAGGAACAGGCTTTCCCTTGTTCTTAGATGAAAAGATGTTTATGGTTTTTATAGTTTCAGATGCTATATCACTCTTTTCTTCCACAACTTCAGTGTTGATGTTTTTGGGAATCCTTACATCACGATATGCAGAAGACGATTTCCTAAAATCCTTACCCACAAAGATGATAATTGGCCTTTCAACACTCTTGATCTCCATCGCTTCCATGATGGTTGCCTTTTGTTCTGCTCTTTTCCTTATGCTCCATGAAAGACTATGGATTGTCATTCCAATCATTTTCCTCGCCAGCGTTCCAGTCACCTTATTTATTTGGATGCAATTTCCCCTTCTTGTTGAGATTTTCATTTCTACACACGGAGGAGGGATATTTGACAAGAAAGTGAGACGGTGGATATAAATTCTTGATGGTATATGAAAAATTGTATAACTTTGTATTTGTTGTTCTTCAATTTGGAAGACATTGTTGAATAGGAGAACCTTCACTTCTCTCCCCTCCCTTTCACCCGTCCCTTCTAATGTGATTTTTGAGTGATTGAGTTGTTGGTGTTGCTACATACCCTCCATTTGGATGAAGGAATTTGAAAATTACATAGAATTCTTATACAGAGATGTAGTTTTAGGGTATAAAGGCCTAGTGTGGGATAGTTGTTAGAGTTTGTAACCTTTGTTCTGGCAGCCCCTTCCTTACTTACTAGTGCAGCTCAGATCAATAGGCATGATATGTCCCCTAAAATATTAATAAATTGTTAAATATCTAATTGCATGAATAAATAAATAAAATAAAAAGCTCATCTTTAGTGAACCCCTTCAATGGATTGCGAATGGATATTTATTAAGAGTTGATGCCCATTAAGGTTTTATAGTGTCACTTTCTTTCTTATTCAAGTTATGGATTGCGAAGGTTCGCTTAAAATCTTATTGTTTGAAGTTAATTACTTCTTCTCATGCAAAGAAAACATTAATCAATATTCTCACGCAATCCAACCGTCTAGGGGCAAAGTTTAAACTACACTACAAATCACGAATACAATTGATGGAGAGAAGGTTTAATAGCGGCATAAACTTCATGCCAACCATTCTGCGAAGGGTGTACTGTATCCCAAAAGAAAGAAACATCAGGGTTATCGCATACAATGTACTTCTTTGCACCAGTCTGATCCACACTGCCACATGAGTATTCATTGCTCACCCCAACACAACATGGCTTTAGAGTGTTAATCTGAAATGTCGAATATCCTGCTATCAAAAAAGAATGTGATCAAGTATAGACATATATACATGAGTAGGACCACATTTATTGACCACCACCTTATAAACGTATTTAAAGAGGACCCACATAGATGGTACTTACTTTTATTAGAAAGGCGGTGAGCAGGGTGATGAATAAATGTAAAACAAATAGCAATATCCAAAAGTAATACAAGTAGAAGGGATCAATTAGTGTTCGCGGAAAAGGGATTTATTACCTTGATTATGTTTTTGGGGCTTCACTGCAGATATAAACGCATTATAGAGATCCAAGTCGACAAATGCCGAATTCTTTGTCTCCTTGTTCAACTCCTCCAACTTTTGAAGCAGAATCTGGTTGTGGAACATTGAAGCCATATTGGCAAATTCATTGCAGTTTTGATATGAAAGAGAGGAAGTTATGCCGGGAAGGCATCCTAGGGGCTCTATTGTTGTAACCGCTATTTTTTGTACTCCCAAATTATGTATACGCTTCAAATCCACAGTAAGCTGTTTAATAATAGATTTCGTAAACATTGCCAAATCCTGTCATTTGGAAGATACGAATGCGATCAAGTTAGTATAAAGTCTCTTCAAAATTCTATATATCATGTATGTATTTATGGACATGCCAAGAACCCCACATAGTTCGGAAACATCTAAACCCTTCAATAATCTTGTATTTGATTAAAGTTCAATAGAAAATGATGGAATCTTGAATTTAAATATATGTATAAAAAAAAAAACATAACTCCTCGAGAAAAACAAACATCATGTTATTGTTCAACAATGACATCTTGTTATAATTGATTACTGACATATGATAATTACAATATAAAAACAATAGATTAATTTAGAGTAGATTATCGCTTGTATTTAAATAATATATATTAAAAAATGTCACTTTAATTTTTCAAAATCCATGATTTATCTGCTGTCACTAAATTATTATTGAAATTGATGTATAAACTCAAGTGACATTTTTATAGTTTTTTTAGAAGAAAAATTCCATTACGTTAATAACTTTTTATATTAGATGTTACTTAGAAGAAATGTTAATACACCAATGCAAACAACTGCAAAACAAGAACAAGCTAATAGAATTGAAGAATTATATTGAAACAAAAATTTTAATAGCAGAACATTGTACCAAAACGCACTTACGACAATAAAATCATTAGATTAACCACTTACCTTTGTGTCGTGGCCTGGTCTACCAAAATGAGCGGCGTAGTCGTTCCCCGCAATTGATACGAGAGCAATGGACGAGTTAACGACGTCGTTTTTGACATAGACTTTTTGTTGAAGCAGTTGTTCGAAAAAGTCGATTTGGGTGGTCAAGTTTGGTCCACTGACCAATGTATCGAAAACACCTGTCCCTCCAAATGCAAAGTTCATCCCAGACTCTAGTTTGGATTTCTTCGCAAATTTTCTCAATGCGTAAGGCACCGGAGATCTTATGCTCAAAAAGGAAGCTGCAATTTTGCAACACGTCAAAGAGGAACAGATAAAATAAAATTGGTTCTTTTTTAATCTTAAAGTTTTGTTAAACAATGCAGACTTGGGTTAAGCCAGTTGATTAGAGCAGTGAGTCCGGTCTCTTGTAGTCAAGTCCGAATCTCCTTTTTGTAAATTCAATTAGTTTAGAGTAGATTTTCATTTGTATAAAAAGATTTGGTTAAACAATAATTCAAGCAAATTAAAATTCATGCTCCCCCATAAAAAAAAAAAAAAATTTATGCCAATACGATCCCAACCTAGTACTACTAACACAATTAAATTTTATATATCTAAATAATAAATGACGAATAAATTCATGTCAAATATTTCACATGTTAGCATACTATAAAAACCAAAATTGAACCTTGCCTCCTAATTTTGCTCATTGTCGCACTTTGGTCCATGAACTTAACTACAGTTAATGGAGGAAAAGATGACATTTACACCCATAAACTAACATAAACTTTTGGAAAGAGGAGAATACTCTTGAGAAAGAAAGGAAATAAACCTATATAATCAGTGAGGACACGACCATTCGAAAATCTGCCGGCCGGTCTTCCGGGAAAAGTAATCCCATAAGGTTCCTTCCATGAAGGAGACACAGATTTTCTGATATTCCCAGTATCAACATACGAGTCCCCGAAGACGAAAAGTTTCACAGAGCCATGACTATTGTGCTGATGAAGGTGATGATGGGCTTCAAGTACTTCTGCCACTATATATTAAAAGCAATAAAAAGGACAAATAAATACAATTTTCTTTTGTCTAAAAAAAAATATAAAGGCTGATATCAAGAACATATATATATTTAGTTATGAAGAACTAACCTGTAAAAGTGGCGATGTATAAAAGGAAGAGACAAGAAGAGGCGATGGTGGTTTGCTTCTCCATTTGAAAGCAGAGATTTTTGGGTGTCTTGAAAGAAAAAAATGAAAAGAAATAGACACTGGCGTTCTTACATATATGGGCATGATACAATGTACCCTGCTTAATAGCAATAGGTTTTACAGCTTAGAAAAGGAAAAGAAAAAACGGATTTTTTTTTTGTTTGAATATTTATTCATTTTGGTGAATTTAGTGTCATTTTCATTTTCCGTTGTATAAAAGATGGAAAACATTTATGACATCCAAAAATTTCGTTGCAGCACTTGGAAAGTTTTTTGTGTATCTTTTCACATTTCATATTTTCTTGACATTCATTCTATAACTGTGTGTTTGGATGAAGGAAATAAATTTGGAATTTTTATAAAAGTCAGAATTTCTAGATTGACATTAATCAATTCCCGTGTTTCGATTAAAAAAACATAGAAATTTAAAAATTGTGAAAAGAAAAAAAAATGTAATTTGGAGGTCATAAATCCCAACTTTAAATTTTATCTAAAAGTAGTTATTTCTCAAATTCCAAGAGAAATTGAGTTTTTAAAACAGATTTCTTTACAAATAAAGACTAAATTCCGTATTTTAAATCCGTCACCCAAACAATAAACTTTACAAATTCTAGAACATTAATTTCCTTCAATTTAAATTCCGTCATTCATAAATTCTTTAGTACTTTTAAATTTCCTCATCCAAACGCACCATAAATAAACTTACTTCAAAGCTAGAAATTATTGTCTTTTTTTTTTAAAGCCAATTTTGCTCACTCCTTAATTGATATGATGTAGCTTAGGGTTTAAACCGTAAAAATATTTATGATGTACCTCGCCCTAAACCCTAAAACACTGCTATACTTGGATGGGCCTCAATAACCAAATCATACCTTTGTTCAGGTGGCCTCTTTTTACCACAAAGATACTGCAACTAAGAAAAATAGGCATCATGCCAACGGCGTCTAATCCAATGAAAAGGGTATTAACTTGTAAATTAGTAGACCTATGTTATTTGTTGTAGGGTTCATCTTTTTGTTCACCATAGGAGGACTCACTGGAATAGTCCTGGCAAATTGTGGGCTACACCAGGTCAAGCTTTTGGTGAAGTTTTCACGCTGCTCATTTAAGTTTACAAGTCTGTATAGTCAACCCGATCCTATGAATAAGCCTAGGTAGTTCCTCCAGAAGGGTATTGTCAAGACCTCTAGAGATGAGAATAGACGAAGGGAAAGGAAGGAAATCCTTTCTCGGATCAATGATCTAGAGGGGAAACTAAGTCATGGGCTACCCCCTCAACTGTCTGATGGGGGCTATGCTAGTCTCATAGCCATCTATCTCTATAGTATCCCGCAATTTTGCTCCTTCCCGTCCTTTTCATTCTTGATAGCACAGGAAATAGACTGTTCTTGGTCCTTGGCCGTCCTTTGTCCTCTTTCAATAATACCATAGATGCTATTGGTCCCGATCTTCGATTCAATCTAGGAATGGTTGTTAAAGAGACCTGTGGTAATCGTTTTTTTTTTCTTTATCTAAGGTCTTAGCTATCCTACTCACTTCTCTTTTTTCTTTTTCTTGTTCTTGTTGAGATACCTTAACATTGTCATTACACGCTGCTTTCCTTAGGTTAAAGAACCTCCACGACACATTAGCAGTGTGTCTAAGAAAACCTCATCCCCTATTAAGTTTGGCAAAATAAATAAATTATATCAATAGGCATGATATTCCCCTAAAATACTAGTGAATTGTAAAATATTAATCTAATTGTATATTAACCTAGTATGGAAATAAGGGCCAGTTTGGCATTGCTATGTTGTGAAAATAATCGTTGTTAGATTTGCTGTGAGAGAAATCAGCTGTAAGAGAAAGCAGTTTGGCGTTTGGTAAACTTTTTGTTAAAAGTGTTGTTGATACTAATTCCCGCATAATCAGAAAATGATTCTCGCATAATCATTAAACCTAACGCCTCTTCGAAACTGATTCCTGCATAATCAGAAAATGAAAGCACCTCGTTAGCTGCTTTTCTTATAGCTTTATCTCACAGCAATTTTCAACAATAAGTGATTTTCTTATAGTTCACCAAACGGGCTGGGCTTCTCAAAATTTTTAAAAGATCACTTATCACCCCAAATAAGCAATGTCAAACAGGCACTAAGACATGTTGAAATACTTCATTTTAGCTTAACTAAGAAAATGTGGAATTCGAAAGTACATTACACTATCACCAGGGTCGCCCTGACTTTTGGGTGGCCCTAGGTGATAAACTAAATGAGGCCCCTTCCCTTAGTATACAATTGCAAAAAAAACAAACAATAAAATGATTTTACGTAGCGTATAGAGCGCCTGAATAATGATTTTACGATAAACAATTATATAGCATAATCCTACCTGGTCAATTATAAAGCAGAGTCTAAGTCTCATAATAGAAAAGTCATTGTCTATGTATAATCTAGAAATTGAAAAAATAGTATGATGGATAGGAACAAATATATAATATAAAAAATTATAAATATGATTACCTTTTCAATTTCTCATGTTCCTCCCCTCTTGGTCACCATCAATCTCAAAGACAATTTGTGAGCTTTTTAGTGTGAGATTGATTCTTAGGGTCACAATATGATATGAGAAAAAAAGAATGAGAAAATAATGGGTGGATTGAAGAGAGATGGGGAAAACAGAGAAAAATATGGTAGTGGATTATTAAGAGATGGGTGGATTAAATAGAGTTCTTCCATGGAGAAACTAACTAGGAGAGGAATTGCCTTCCTCAAGCACATGTTGTTTATGTTTTTGCGTGGGAAACGAAGAAACCATATGAGAAGAGGAAATGAAGAAACCTAATTTAATCGCGTCTTGTTTCTGTTTTTTTTTTTTAAATATAATAAATTGGACAATAGTATATATATAATATATATATATATAAAAAATTGGGGCCCCTTAATTGGAGGCCCATGGCCACCCTCTCGCCCCCCCAAGGCCAGCTCAGACTGTCACTGTAGATCGTTGCGAATGCGTTTTCATATTTATTAAGTGTGGATGCTAATTAAGTTTTTCTATAGATCACTTCATGTTAGTACGAAAATCGTAGTTGGCATTTCCTAGACTGTAGTATAGGTTGAAAATTAGTTTGTGAGAAATTGCTACTGGAAGTTTTGGCACTACTCTTTCAATCTCATACCTCCGAGGCATAACCTGACCATATGAGAAACTTGACAACAGGTAAATCATGACATATCATGCATTCATGATAGGACTTATAGTTGAAGTTTTGTTTTAAGTCTTTGTAATTGAAATTAAAATATGAGTCGGTTGGTTACATCTTTAAGAGTCCTTAATGAATTAGACTTTGTATTTTTATTGAATCATAATTTATATTGTTAATCTGATAAGTGTTTGGCCTTGGTGTGGCGTCTTATTGATGGAGATCATATTGCACCAGGTTCAAAGAGTTTTAGTTTAATTGGTCTTAGAGTTATATTTGTTTTGGAAGTCTTGCAAGTTTCTCTCCCGTGTGAAACTTGCTTTCAATAAAAGGTTGGCTTGCCTTCTTGTGATACTTAGCTTTCCAACGTAGGATTGGTCTTAGAGTCATATTTGGTTTGGAAGTGTAGTCTCACAAGTTTCTCTTTCATGAGAAACTTGCTTTGCATAAAAGGAGGTTTTGCCTTCTTGTGATACCGGCTTTTCAACGTCTGGCATTATTGGTGAACATTGAATATATTTTGGAAAAGCTGCCGTACCTAGTTGTTTTGGTAAATCATCAAGTGCTTCATTTGCTTGGTGATTAATTGAATTCATTCATCATTCAGACTTCATACATATGCATGTTGGTGTCTCATATGGTTAAGTACACCAAGACACTTTGTGTGTTTATCCTCCGGTGAGCTTGAAGCAATCGCGACCAGTATTGCATTCAACATAAGGAGTGTTGAAGATCATCCCGTGACAGAAGCTGAGTTACGAAGAAGTCGGTAAACATTGTCTAGATTGAGTCTAGGACAAGTGTGTGTGTGTGTGCGTACTTCTTGTAATCTCAATTCTATAGTGGATTCGTTCTGGACTAAGGAGTCCCGTGGATTTTCCCCAGAAGTGGGGTTTTACCACGTAAAATAAATATCTGCGTGTTCTTTTATTTTAAGCTTTGCACATCTCAGGATTGATAACTCATATCAATCCTGCTTCAAAGGTTGATCATTATTTATTGTTAAAAATCCGAATCTGCTTGTTTAACCTTCTCCAGGCATTTATAGATATCCTACAGGTATTTTCAATTGGTATCAGAGCAGGTTGCTGGACATACTCAGCTAGATCTAACATACCTTAGGATGGATCGTGCCGCTGGTTCTGTTGCACACCCACCATACTTCGATGGCCACAACTATGGTGCTTGGAAGGCTAAAATGAAGTCGTTTCTTTGGTCCTTAGATGAACGTGTATGGTATACAGTGGTTCATGGCTTTTCTGATCCCGCAAAGAAGATCGGAAAAGGAGATGAAGAAATCACAGTTCTCAAATCTAGAGAGGAGTGGACCACTGCAGAAGCCACACACAGTACAAATAATCAAAAGGGGTTAAATGCTATATTTACTGCTGTCTCTTCCGATCAATTTGAATATATATCTAGTTGTGATACTTCTAAGGAAGCTTGGGATATTTTGCAGGTCACTCATGAAGGAACAGATACTGTTAAGGGAGCCAAGCTTCAAATGCACACTCTACAGTTTGAGACAATCATGATGGATGAGAATGAAACCTTTTCTGAATTTTATGCCAAACTTTGCATTATTGTGAATGCATGTTCAAGTTTAGGTGAAAAAATTCCAGAAGATAGGGTGGTGAAAAAGATTTTACGGTCCTTGCCTCAACGTTTTTCACCAAAGATCACAGCCATTGAAGAGATTCGTGACCTGAATACTATGAAAGTTCGTGAACTCATAGGGTCGCTTCAAACCTATGAGATGAAGCATCTAGCTCCTAAGAAGAATAAAAGCGTTGCTCTTAAAGTAGTTGATAAAGAAGATGGTGAACACCAATCTGAAGAATTCAATGGGGAGGAATTTGCTTATCTTTCACGACAATTCAAGAAGTTTTTCAAATATCAAAATTCCAGAAGTCATGATTCAAGAAATCACTCAGGTATAAATTCAAAAGTTAAGCATGGTGATTATACTGATGGTAATGTAAAATCTCGCAGGTTCACTGAGAAGAAGACTACTAAAGAGAGAGTCAAGTGCTATGAATGCGAAGGATATGGACATATATCCTCTGAATGTGCCAACACACAAAAGAAGCAAAACGGCAAAGCCAAAGCACTGAATGTAACCTGGAGTGACAGTGATTCAGAATCAGAAAGTGAAGAAAATACCATTGCATTAATCACCACTGTCAGTTTGGATAAGGCACAGCAAAACAATGGGAATGATGAAGAACCAAATATTGGTTATGTGCTGGAAAAGTATGACGATCTTCTAGCTGCTTCTCAGAAACTTAATCAACACAACAAAGAGCTTGCCAAAAAGGTTGCTGTGCTGGAGCTCGAAAACAGTAGGATTGCCAGGACATTACAATCCTCTGCTGCTGAACCAGAATCAATTGGTGAAGGTATGTATGAAAAATTGGAAATACTTCAGAAAAAATGCATTGATCAAAATAAATTAATTGATTCTTTGACCTCTAACAAACAAGTTCTTGAAATTGAGCTTAAAAGTTCAAAGGAAAGGATTATTGCTTTGACAATTGGTGCAGAAAAGATTGACAAAATGATTAGCATGGGTCGAAGCAATGGAGACAAACGTGGCTTGGGTTTTGATTCAATAAACAAGTCTTCCACTGTATCCGTCACAAAGTTTGTCAAACCATCACTTTCTACTGGTATTTCAACCTCTCAAACAACTTGGAGATTCATACCTACGTGTCACTATTGTGGAGCTCTTGGACACATCCGACCAAAATGCAAACTGCTTCAACAGATTTCAGTAAGTCAAAAACCCACCAAGGAGGGACAGGTAAGAATTCAACACAAGATTGCTTATCTTGTAAAAGAGGTAAGTAGGTTGTCAAAACTTTCTCGTTCCTTATCTTTACCAACTTCAAATCTAGTGTGGAGGAGAAAGGATAATCAAAACTGCTTGGTGGCAATTTCAAACGATACACATCAAACTAATGTTCATGAAATATTAGATGTGAAATGTTTTGTTGCTCTTACTGCTCTCTCTGACTCTAAATCTAAATCTTGGTATTTTGATAGTGGATGTTCAAGACACATGACTGGTGAGAAATCATATTTTTCAGAAATCTCTACAGAAGGCGTGAGTGGAATGGTCACTTTTGGAGATGGAAGAAAATCCAAGATTTTGGGCAAAGGAAGAATTATGGCAATTGGTACACCTAACTTGGACAATGTTTTATTAGTTGAAAATCTTCAAGCAAATCTCATCAGCGTAAGTCAACTTTGTGATGAAATGGGTGAGGTAAGTTTTACTAAAACCCAATGTATTGTCAATAATCAAGATGGATCAAATGTGATGACTGGAAATAGATCATCTGACAATTGTTATTGTTTTTCCACTAATGAAGTTTCTCAAGTTTGTTTTAGGACAAGTAAAGATCATCTTGATTTATGGCATCAACGTTTGGGACACATGAATTATCAAGATTTAATTAAATTGTCCAACTGTGAATCTGTAAGAGGATTGCCTAATCTTTCAGGTAAACGTGAGGGTGTCTGTGAAGGGTGCCAACTGGGGAAGCAAACCAAAAACCCTCACAAAGCTACAAACTCAATCTCTACTTCTAAAACTTTGGAACTGATGCATATGGATTTAGTTGGTCCAATACAAGTTGCTAGCTTGGGAGGAAAGAAATATACTCTTGTCTTAGTAGATGATTTCTCACGTTTTACTTGGGTCATTTTTTTGCATGATAAGACAGAAGCTTTTAATTCCTTCTATGTTTTGTACAAGCTAATCATGAATGAAAAATATGACAGTAACTCTTGTATCATGAGACTTAGGACAGACCATGGAACGGAATTTGAAAATCAAGCTTTCTCTAAATTTTGTTGTGAAAAAGGAATAAAACATGAATTTTCTGCTCCAATCACTCCCCAACAAAATGGGGTAGCTGAAAAGGAAAAACAGAGTCCTTCTTGACATGGCTCGTGTCTTGTTGAAAAGTGCCAATTTGACAGATCATTTTTGGGCTGAAGCCATTAGTACTGCATGCTATACATCTAACCGTGTGTTTTTCAGGCCACATACCAAGAGCACTCCATATGAAATCTGGAAAGGGAAGAAACCAAATGTCAAGCACTTAAGGACTTTTGGTAGTAAATGCTACATTTACAAAGACAGGGAGTATCTTGGAAAATTTGATGCAAGAAGTGATGTTGGAATATTTCTTGGATATTCTATGAATAGTCGAGCATATAGGGTGTTTAATAGTCGCACTAAAATAATGATGGAATCAGCTAATGTGGTTGTAAATGACACTTTCATATTACAGGTTGAACCAAGCAGTGAAGATACAGATCTAGAAACTCACGAACCTGTAGGTGGTACTGGAACTGATTTTGAGGATTGTAACCAGCATTTCAATCCTGTGATACGCAGACCTGGTGCTAAACAAGTTCAGAAAGATCACTCACCCTCTGATGTTATTGGAAATGTTAATGATAAAATGAGAACTCGACAACAAGTTTGTAATGAGGTAACCAATTTCTGCTATGTATCCTTTATTGAACCTAAGAGTGTAACTGATGCTCTTGCAGATAATGACTGGATTCTGGCTATGCAAGAGGAATTAAATCAATTCAAAAGAAATGATGTGTGGTACCTTGTTCCACGTCCCAAAGACACAAATGTAATTGGTACCAAGTGGATCTTTCGAAATAAGACAGATGAGAAAGGGCAAATCATGCGCAACAAAGCTAGACTTGTTGCCCAAGGTTATACTCAAATTGAAGGTTTGGATTTTGATGAGACCTTTGCTCCGGTTGCACGTTTAGAATCTGTTCGATTGTTGCTATCCATTGCATGCTATCTTCGGTTCAAGCTTTATCAAATGGATGTCAAGAGTGCGTTCCTAAATGGT
>NC_047651.1:9276165-9282868 GCF_902201215.1 Prunus dulcis
CATCCCAATCATGTATATCGTCTGAAAAAGGCTCTCTATGGACTCAAACAAGCCCCGGGAGCATGGTATGATAGACTGTCCACACATCTTCTTCAAAAAGGGTACACACGTGGTAGCATTGATAAAACCCTCTTTGTCAAAAGAACCAAACAGGATTTAATGGTTGCTCAAGTATATGTGGATGATATTGTTTTTGGATCTACTTCTGACATACTTGTCAAAGAATTCCATGAGGTAATGCAAACCGAATTTGAGATGAGCATGTTTGGTGAACTAAATTTTTTCCTTGGTTTGCAGGTCCAACAATTCAATGGAGGCATGTTCATATCTCAAACAAAGTATGCCAAAAACTTAGTGTCCAAATTTGGTCTGGAATCTGCCAAACCCATTCGGAATCCTATGAGCACAAGCACCAAACTTTCCAAGGATTCATCTGGCAAAAGTGTAGACCAAAAACTATACCGAAGTATGATTGGCAGTTTGTTATATTTGACTGCCAGTAGACCAGACATCTCTTTCAGTGTTGGACTTTGTGCTCGCTTCCAATCCGATCCCAAAGAATCACATCTACTTGCTGTGAAAAGAATTCTTCGCTATGTAAGTGGCACTACAACCTTTGGTGTATACTACTCATTTGACTCAAATGTTGAACTTGCAGGCTATTCCGATGCGGATTGGGCAGGGAGCATTGATGATAGGAAAAGCACAACTGGCGGATGCTTTTACATAGGCAACAACCTTGTCTCCTGGTTTAGCAAGAAGCAAAATTGCGTCTCTCTCTCCACGGCCGAGGCCGAGTACATAGCTGCTGGGAGCTGCTGCACACAGTTATTATGGATGAAACAAATGCTAAATGACTATGGCATTCATCAAGGTAAAATGGTAACGTTTTGTGATAACATGAGTGCAATTAATATCTCTAAAAATCCAGTTCAACACTCTCGCACAAAACACATTGATATTCGTCATCATTTTATTCGTGAATTGGTGGAAGAGAATGTGCTCTCGCTTGAATTTGTCTCTACTGAAAAACAATTAGCTGATATTTTCACCAAACCTCTAGACAATCTACGGTTTGAAACACTTCGACAGTCATTAGGTATCTGTGCTCTAGATTAATTCGATGTCTATTGAATACCAAAGCCTGTTGTATGTTGCATGATTTTTCAATTACTTTCTGCTTTCATAAATCTGTCCAGCTCGTGCAAGGATTGTCAGGTCGTATCAATCCTTTAGTTGTCTGAACATATTTGTTGATCTTAGATTGGGCTCTGGTACTGCACTCCATTGAGAACATAGCTCACTGCTTCTCACAAAGGTTTCCATTGTCTTGGTGCTTCATAAACTTCATTAAATGATCCATCCATCTTTTATTTTTATTTGCACACCACACTCTTTTCCTTGAAGTCCCTTGAATATCTCTTCTCAGGCACTAGTCTTTCTTTGGATTACCTGAACACTACTCTGCGTAAGTTCTTGATCTGTTTACTTAAAAATTAAAAATAAAAAGGTGGTGACTTCTCATTGCTCAGTAACCGGGCCTCTTGTCTAACCAACGTCGAGGTTCGAGTCAACAGGTTGTGATGATCTGCTATCCTTGCTTATCTTTGGAGCCTTCATGATTCGGATCAGTATTTCCCCAGGGGTGCTTTATCACCCAGTTGCTTCCGGTCATATAACGTGAGCACACTGATTGACCATCCGTTACATGGATCATGTCGAAAGCTAAATAAAGTAAGCCACCAAAATTTTAAATTTAAAAAAAAAAAAAAAAAAAAAAAAAACTGATCTGCTTATACTTACAGTGCACTCAGTGTTTGTGTTATCTTTGGTGGGATCAGTCTTGGGTGGACATATTTTTTGTGCTTAATTGAACGGAGTTCACTTCACATCTTTGCTTATTGATGGTGGACTCATTTGATGGTGTTCATTTTTCACCATGCTTGTGGAATGCCTCTTTGATTATCAGTGAGTTTGTGTGTTAAATGTGGTGACTTGCTTTTGCCTCTGCATGCTTTGCTTCTTATGCGTTTCAGACAGCGATGGGTTTGCTACTACTGTTTCTTCTTGCTCACATACTTGGCATGTTTATGACTGGAAAATAATTACATCTTCCAGAGAGCTTTGGGTCTGCATAACAAGTGTGTTTTTATGTCTTGGGTGTTTTGAGTCTTCTGTCTTAGGAGTGTTGCTTTTGTTCTTGTTATGTTCGATTCTTACCGACTCCTCCTTACTCTTTTCCTCTTTTCCTTTTCTTTTTGTTTTAAAAAAAAAAAAAAAAAAAAAAAAAAAAGCGACTCTTTGACACCGCCGGTGCGTTTTGCACGGTGTTTATGCTGTGCATTAGGTCGACTTATAGGTCTAGTCTCTCTTAACCCATTCTTTCCGAGTTTTTAGCATTTGCTCATCTGTGTTTTGCTCCGTCGCGTCTCCATGGTCACCACACGGAGCCGTCATTCTTCTTCCTCCGCTGCCACTACTCACCCTCCTTCTCGCTCCGTGCGCCGCCGGACTGATGCTTCTCCTTCTTCGGTTGTCTCTCCGGCTGACACCTCATCTCGGCCGTCCTCCTCCCGGCGCTCGCGCTCCAGCACCATGGCTCGAGAGTCTCCTCATCCACCGGTCTCTCACTTTGTGTCTCCGGTCTGCTCTACTCGGTATACAGCAGTGGTTTGTCATCGTCCCATGTTAATCGAAGAGGACTTCGACCTCTCTAGCTTTGGCCCCACATTTGTTGATTTTCTCTCCAGGCATCGTCTCTTGCCTTTGGTTCGTGGGTTGCCTCTGCCAAATTTCCAGATTGTTCGGGAATTTTATGCCAATTTCCCCGATGTCTCCACTACCTCTGTTGCTCTGTCTGGGTTGGTTGTGCGTGTGCGTGGAATTGTCATTCCGCTCAGTTTCCACTTTATTTCGGCTGCCCTTGGTTTGACTCCTCTTCGCTCTGGCAGTTCTTGTGAGCCGGTTCCGGGATTTCTTCCGCGCCGTCAGCTGGTGAATCGCCTCTATGTGTCTCCACCCGAGGTGCTCCCCACCGAGCTCTCTTCGGGTATGATGTCTCAGTGGACCCGTACTCTGTATATGCTTGTGCGTAATTATCTGAATCCCACTTCCCAACATGGGAAAGTGAGTTGGAAGGCTGCGCATATTCTTTTCCAGCTTGTGATTGAGCAATCTGTAAGTGTTGAGTTCTATGTTCGTGAAAGCCTCATTGTCGCTGGTGCTGCAAATGCCACCGTTCCAACTTCCAGTCTTGTTCTTCCTCGGATTATCACCGCCTTGGCTAGTCATGCTGGTGTCCCTGCACTGTCGACAGATGACATTGGCCCGTCCGACACCATCAAAGTCAACAACCGGGTCACTTTACACCGCAGCGATGCTCACTGTTCTTCTGGTGGTTTCTCCATTGAGCAACAGGCTCTTTTGGATTCACTCTCTGCATCCCATCAAGTGACGCATGCTCTTCTTCGTCGCATCTGGGATCGTCTTGACACCTATAGTGAGCTGTTGCTGTCTCTTGCAGGGCACATTCAGCCTCTTGATCCTCCTCGTCCTCCTCGGGCTCGCAGTATCTAAGGTTCATCTGTTCTGCTTCTGGATTG
The DNA here is from genome assembly GCF_902201215.1 of Prunus dulcis. Lineage (NCBI taxonomy): Eukaryota > Viridiplantae > Streptophyta > Magnoliopsida > Rosales > Rosaceae > Prunus > Prunus dulcis. The sequence goes on from NC_047651.1 coordinate 9,279,768, forward strand.
TTCCCTTTTGAAGTTATCTCTGTGTTCCTTTGGATTTCCTACACAAAAAGGGGGAGAATATTTTGTGGTACATATGAGGTTTAGGGGGAGTAGACATTTTGTGATACATATGAGATTAAGGGGGAGTAGATGTTTTCTGTCCCTGGAAGTAGAATTTGTAGTACTTTGCTTAATCTCTTGACATATGAAATATTGCTGTTTATCTGTGCTAAGTTCTCGTTATTATTATATCATTCTATTATGCTTCACTGGTAGTCTGCTTGTTGGTGTGCAGACAATGCAAGAATTGAATCTCTGTTTGACAAAGCAAAGTTGGTCATGTAGTTTTGTTTCCTTGTAAACGTGTTTGATATGTAATCCAATGTTTTGTCCAGGAAATGCCAAAGGGGGAGATTGTTAGTACGAAAATCGTAATTGGCATTTCCTAGACTGTAGTATAGGTTGAAAATTAGTTTGTGAGAAATTGCTACTGGAAGTTTTGGCACTCCTCTTTCAATCTCATACCTCCGAGGCATAACCTGACCATATGAGAAACTTGACAACAGGTAAATCATGACATATCATGCATTCATGATAGGACTTATAGTTGAAGTTTTGTTTTGAGTCTTTGTAATTGAAATTAAAATATGAGTCGGTTGGTTACATCTTTAAGAGTCCTTAATGAATTAGACTTTGTATTTTTATTGAATCATAATTTATATTGTTAATCTGATAAGTGTTTGGCCTTGGTGTGGCGTCTTATTGATGGAGATCATATTGCACCAGGTTCAAAGAGTTTTAGTTTAATTAGTCTTAGAGTTATATTTGTTTTGGAAGCCTTGCAAGTTTCTCTCCCGTGTGAAACTTGCTTTCAATAAAAGGTTGGCTTGCCTTCTTGTGATACCTAGCTTTCCAACGTAGGATTGGTCTTAGAGTCATACTTGGTTTGGAAGTGTAGTCTCACAAGTTTCTCTTTCATGAGAAACTTGCTGTGCATAAAAGGAGGTGTTGCCTTCTTGTGATATTTGGCTTTCTAACGTCTAGCATTTATTGGTGAACATTGAATATATTTTGAGAAAGCTGCCGTACCTTATTTGTTTTGTTAAATCATCAAGTGCTTCATTTGCTTGGTGATTAATTGAATTCATTCATCATTCATACTTCATACATATGCATGTTGGTGTCTTATATGGTTAAGGACACCAAGACACTTTGTGTGTTTATCCTCCGGTGAGCTTGAAGCAATCGCGACCAGTATTGCATTCAACATAAGGAGTGTTGAAGATCATCCCGTGACAGAAGCTGAGTTACGAAGAAGTCGGTAAACATTGTCTAGATTGAGTCTAGGACAAGTGGGTGTGTGCGTACTTCTTGTAATCTCAATTCTATAGTGGATTCGTTCTGGACTAAGGAGTCCCGTGGATTTTCACCAGAGGTGGGGTTTTACCACGTAAAATAAATATCTGCGTGTTCTTTTATTTTAAGCTTTGCACATCTCAGGATTGATAACTCATATCAATCCTGCTTCAAAGGTTGATCATTATTTATTGTACAAAATCCGAATCTGCTTGTTTAACCTTCTCCAGGTATTTATAGATATCCTACAGGTATTTTCAGAAATCTTGCTTCTATAAAAAATAAATAAATAAAATTAAAAAAAAGTGTTGTTTCAAGAAAACTAGGGTTTGTGGCTAGTTTAAAAGATAGTAAATTTGAAACTCAAAGTTTTGTCTTGATTTAGGGCTGGGAATTTTACTGGAGTGAATATATAGACACTGTTAGAATTCATTGTTTTCAGTGTTTTGGATGTTTGGGAGGAAGGAAGAAATCACAGAGGAAGAATGAAGAAGAGAACGTTGCTCTGAAAGGAAAGTTGGAGATCACAATTCATTCCATTCCACTGTTCATGTATATTCGTATGAGAGAGAGAAGTGAGCTACTTCTCAAACAGATTTTCACGGAGATTAAATCCTAGCCATTGCTTCTATCATCCTATGAGATGCTTACATTTGTCACTAGCTGGCACTCAAGTCTTAGGCTAGAAAGAGAGTCCACTTGGACTATGATCCAATGGCTCACATTACAAACATAAATTAAAACGTATAAAATGAAATTAACATAGACTTTGTGACTTTGGCTCCAAGGTTTTCAGCTTGAGGGTTACACCGTCGTCTAATACCACCTTAGACAACTAAAAATGGAGATTCAAATGGCTGTTCAAAAACAACGACGTACCTAATTAAACAACCGACGCCTATTTGAAACAGATTTCCGCAGAGTAAAATCAAAGCCAACAAAGAACGGCAGAAGTTATGAATCGACCGACGTAGAAAGTAAAGACGACGATTTCAATAAAAGCCGCCGTTTTTACTCATAAAATAACACGACGAGGTTTTCGCATAAGACGCCGTATAATTACAAACAAATCCACGGCTTTAAAATACAAAATATCGCCGTATTAAAATAATTTACAACAACGGAAAATATAAATATATCGACGTCATTCTCGTATAGTTCTACGACGTTATCTTTAAATCGTACTATAAAATTTAACGTCGTATTTATTCATTTTATACGTCGAACCTTTAATTTAAACCGTCGTCTTAATAAGAATTTTTGTTAACAATTTTTTTTCTTTGATTTTCTTATCCTACGTCGGTAGATCTACTTAATGACAAGAATTGAAATAACCACGACGATTTATATAGAAAACCGCCGACATAACCAGATTTTTCTAAGATCCCAAGGGTTACGAAATCTTACCAGATGGAACTCTGTTCCACATCATAATCTTAACAGATGACACAGATTTGCAATCAAAGAGACAATTTTTTTGGAAGTTGATGATGTGTGTGCTTTTGTGTATCTACAAATATTATACCTAACGTCGTTGCAAATTTGCAATCAGAGAGACAATTTTCAACGACGGTTATATTATACCTAACGACATTTAAAAAACAAATCAACGTCGCTCAACAAATATATTACGTCGTCTTAGTCTTACTTAAGACGACGAAAAACGACGACAGTAATACAAAAATAGTCGTTGTTTTTATATTCTTATTTTATTTAAATCTGTCATCCAAAAAAGAAAATTTACATATTCCAGAACATTATTTTCC
>NC_047651.1:9284785-9286873 GCF_902201215.1 Prunus dulcis
CATTGGTGTCTTGGCACGCTCCAGAGTTCCACTTGTGGACAAGAAATGGTCCCAAATCCCCAAGGATATAAAGGAGCAGATATGGGAAGCAGTTGACATGGCTTTTGTCGTAGGTCAAGGGGGCAAGAACTCTGTTTTAGCTTCCGCTGCCAAGAAATGGAAGGATTTCAAGTCTACACTAACGAGGCATTATATCCTTCCATACACCAATGACAAGGAGAAATTAAGCCAACCCCCTGAAACATATAAATTCATAGAGAAAGCACAATGGGATGCCTTTGTAGCTTCAAGGTTTTCCAAAGATTTTGAGTCTGTGCATTCTCAACATGCACAGATTAGGGAGAAACTCGAGTACAATCATCGATTGTCTCAAAAAGGATATGCTGGATTGGAGGATCAATTGGAGGAAACCATGCCTGGGGTAGAAATTGATCGATCTACCTTATGGAAGAGAGGTAGACAGGACAAACATGGTAACATCCCCGATCCAAAGGTGGCAGAAAAAGCAAAATTAATTGTAAGCCTACTCACTCTGTTTTAAATTTTTATTAAACTGTGAAAAATTCTTATTACGCCTTATGTTATATTTTTTCGTCGTGTGAATGATATTACCACGTCGAAACTTTTTTAAAAACGTCGTTAAAGGTCTAAATAGGAAAAACTACTCTGTTTTCTTTAATTATAGCATAAGACGTCGGTGGTTCATTTCGCGTCGTGTGAATGATATTACCACGCCGAAACTTTTTAAAAAACGTCGTTAAAGGTCTAATTAGGAATCACTACCCTGTTTTCTGTAATTATAGCATAAGACGTCGGTGGTTTATTGATTTCGTCGTTTTAAAAAACTAACCACGCCGGTATAACTACCGTCGTGATAAGTTATAATAACGTCGGTTTATATGTTATTGCGTCGTGTGAAATTATATAATACGTCGCTTGTATATAAATAACCGTCGTGTGTTTTTTGTTCTTACTTTTTTTATATATCTTTGTTTTAGGATGAATTGCAAAAACAAGTCTCGGAAGGCAAAGTCAGTGTATATGGCAGCAATGATGTGTTGACCATGGCTTTGGGCCCCGAGCATCCTGGCAGATTGAGAGGAGTAGGTGCTGGGATTTCCCCAAGGCAGTATTTCAATTTACCCAAACCACAGAGGGTTAGCTTTGACGACCGTTTGAAGGAGAGTTTAAGAGTTCTCCTTCAAGAAGAGACTAAAAAGATGGAGGCTAAGGCAAGGGAAGAGGCCTTAAGGATGGAGGCTAGAACAAAACAATTGGTAGAGGCTGAGAGGGAGCATTTCCTGAGTCAGCTTTCCCAATTAATTCCCAATTTTGATCCAACCATGCTTAAAACAAGAATTAGCCAAAGCCCCAAAAATCCAATGTCTGACAAAGCTAGCTGCTCTGGAGGTGATGTGAGATCCCTCCATTTTGAGGATGATACTGCCAAGGATGAAGAGAAGGAAGAAGAAAAAAGAGATGAAGAGAAGGAAGAAGAAAAGGAGAAAGAAGATGAAGAAAAGCATGACGACAAGGTATGTTCACATAACTTTGCCTTTTTTATTTGTTTTTCAAAATTTCAGACGTCGATATTTTTCTTTAAACCGTCGTTTGTTTACAACTTAGACGGCGGAATTTTTTTAAGACGTAATAAAATATTCACCACGACGGTTTTTTTACCGTCGTTTAAATTATTTTCAGACGACGTTTTATTCCTTAAATCGTCGTCTTTATTGAATTACCACGTCATTTTTTTTATTTCTTTAAACAGGTTATTGAAGTTGGTGATTATTCAAATATGGAGGCGCCATCTTCTTTAAAAAACCCTTTGTCGTTATGTGGAAACGACACTCCTGCCTGAGGATAAGATCCTGCAATTTACAATTGATAAGGAGGTGTTTGGTGGTGAACGCGATACCTTCCTCCTGCCTGAAGATATTACACAATTTGCAGGCATGGAAGAAATTGGAGTTACTGTGGTTGCTGTATATATGAGGTTTGTAATTCTAAAATAATACGTCGTTGGTTTATATATTGCGTCGTCTTAACTAACTAACCACGTCGTTAGTATGTACCGTCGTGATAAAT
>NC_047651.1:9287155-9288923 GCF_902201215.1 Prunus dulcis
AATTTTCATGATGCCTTACAATCCAGGGTTAGTCTCCTTAGGATTTTGTTTTTATGATTTTCAATAAATGACAGCGTATAAACTAACCACGTCGGTGTTTTATTTATTGAGTCGTTTGAAACTACTAACCACGTCGGTATTTAGTTATCATCGTGATAAATATATAATGTCGTCGTTTTCTACTTTATTTCGTCGTGTGAACTATTATAATACGTCGTTTTTGTAAATAACCGTCGTTTTTATTTTAATTTTGTGCAGCCGTCATTAGATCTTGCTGATTGTAAGAGCAAAGAAGAAGATCGTCTATTTTCTGGATCCTCTACCAGGTCATCGTGTGGTCGACGAAGAGGGGAAAAACATCGTGAACAGTGCTATAAAAATGTATAATACCCACATAGCCCGAGCTGGGCGTAAAAATGTAATTTGGAAAACTCTCTCAGGCACACCAAAGCAACCCAGCAGTGTCGAATGCGGGTATTACGTTATGCGCTTCATGAGGGACATCATCATGGATCCTTCCTTGGGGTTTGAGAATAAGGTAAGAAGAAATTACCTTCATACATTTCACGTCGTTTTTTGTATTATCAACGGCGGTCATGTAAAATTACCGTCGTTGAATAGATATACTACGTCGGTTATGAAAAATATCGTCGTCTGTGATTGAATTTCTTTTTATTGATAAACCCTAATAGTCATTGTTTATATGCAGTATGCCAAGGGAAACCAGGAAGCTTCATACCCCCAAGAAGCCATTGATGAAGTCCGGAATGAATGGGCAGAGACTGTTTTCCAATTTATTAAATAGGGCAATTATTGAACACTTGATATTTATGTATAATGTACAAATTTTCTCTATAATATGTAATGTAAAAATTTGTTGAGGTTTTCTTAAAAAAAAAAAAAAAACAAACATACAAATTGCGTAACCGACGTGTAATACTTTTCCAACGACCTAATAAAGTCAAAAACCATCGTATTTTGTTGTTTCGTTTTAAACAAATACGACGTCAAAGGATAGTTAGACGGCGTTCTTTGAACAATTGAGTCGTTTATGGTTTACAACATCTTCAATTTCTTAAGGGTTCAGGGTAGTACTTTGTAACGACAGCGGTTAAGTCGTGGAATATATATTTTACGTCCTATAGTTAAATAGCCGCCATGGTTTCTCATTTTAACGACGTCATTTTAACGACTTAGTAGTCTATTACAATTTACAACGTCTACAATTTATTAACACCGACGTGGTTTGTTGTTGTGATAAGAATATTTTATTATTTTTATATCAAAATATTCAAAATAAATTAAAAATAAATCAGAAAAATGAAAAGTCAACTCCTATGAAGTCATTGATATATTTTCTTCCACATAAACCTTGAAAAAATTCATTTTGAATAACAAAAATTTAAAATGACCATCCAAAACCAAATTGTTTTGATGAGTCATAAAAACACTTCTAGTTTTATGGTTTAGGGTTTAGGGTCTAGGGTTTAGAGATTAGGGTTGTTATTTATTGGGGTTTATTTTTAAAGTAAAATTTTTGGGTAGTCTAGGGTATATGTTAGACTTTAAAACCATAAAACCTTTTATAAACTTAATTTTTTAAATTTTATAATTTAGTTTTAAGGGTTTAGGATATTAATTTTTAACGACGGTGTTTGGGTCGTGGAATAAATATTTTCCGTCGTTCAGTAAAATATCCGACATGGTTTCTACTTTAAACGACGTCATTTTAATATGTAAGTCGTCTATTATAATTTACAACGTCTTC
>NC_047651.1:9289023-9315724 GCF_902201215.1 Prunus dulcis
GGGACCGTAATGCTTGAATTTTTCGTGTCATGTAGGCAACATATGATCCACATCAAGACTGCTTATCCAAAATTTAGAAAGAGAACAAAGTGGCTGCGGGATAAGCACAATAGCACTTTCATTCAATGGCTACGCTTCAAGGTATATGTTGTTGAATAACATATTTCTCTTTTAATTTTCTTCTTATTTCTATGTTAGATTGAATTAAGATTTGATTAATTTGCAGGTTCAAAGTGAACTTGAGGAAGACAATCATGGCGTATCAGAAAATTTAAGGTGGCTAGCAGCTGGTCCAAACATGGCAGTGCCATTATATAGGACCTATCTTATTAAAGGTATTAAATTCAATATCAAGGCACAAGATGATGTGCGGACAACTCAAAATAGTGGAGTTTATTTACTTGCACATACCATGCAAGTTGCTAGTGCAAAGGATAAAAACCCAATTCTCTCAAATATGGGTTTCTATGGTGTCATTCAAGAAATTTGGGACCTTGACTACCAAAAGTTTACAATCCCAGTCTTTAGGTGTGATTGGATAGATAGTTCTGGTCTTGTAGTCGACGAACTTGGATTTACCCTTGTAGATTTGAGTAAAATTGGACATAGGAATGACCAATTTGTTTTGGCTTCTCAAGTCAAACAAATATTTTTTTGTTGACGACCCGATGCATCGTGGTTGGTCGGTAGTGTTATCAATGCCTAATAGAGAAGATAATGATGTTATTGGTGATGAAGTCTTAGGTGATGTGATAATTGAGTGTGAGCCATTTACTAGAGGGATGCCAAATGTTGACACATTTGATGGACTGGTGGGTGAGTTAGGTGGTCAAAATATTCGAGGTGGGTGTGAAGATATATGGATTGAATGATGCTTATGTAATTGGCAGTGTATGACATTAATTTTATAATATATTGTAATGTGATTTCTTCACTTTCATTATACAGGTTTTGGCCACAAAACAATCAGTGCAAAAAATACTGGATCCAGATTACATCATTATATTCTGCATAAAAACAACGTCTGTTCAAATAAAACACGACGTTATGGTTAACCATTTATTCAGCATATTTACCGGCGTCTTAAAGCAACGTAACAATGAAGAACCACGACGCTATTGTGAAGCAATTATCCAGGATATCACGTCGGGGAAGGATTAAGAACCGCCATGTAATTCTAAATAACACGACTCCAATCCCATAATACCGACGTCTAAAAAACGAGATATATAATCTGAACGTTAAAAAATACGACGTCATCATACATTTTTCACGTTGCAAGTTCTTTTATAAACGAAGAGGAACGAAATGAATTCCGACGGTAATTCATTATAACCGCCGTCTAATATCAATTAAACGACGTTATTTGTAATACGGCTCTCATCATAATCAACACCGTCTATATGTTTTGTAATACGACTCTCATTTATTTGGAACCGGCGTTGTTTAGAAGTTCAACGTCGTCTACATTAATAAGTGCGGCGTGAGTAATGAATACATATAAATACAACGTCGACTATATAAATGCCACCGACGTTGTTTCGCATTTCAACGTCAACTACATAAATACATACGTCGTATATAATGACACTGACATCTATTTACACGTCATCTTTTTTAGAAAAATCGAAGTGGAAAATTTATTTCACGACGGTTATTTTTAAATAAGAGGCGTAGTAGATTTCAATAACGTCGTCTTCTCATGTATTTAAAGATGTCATATTTTTTCTTGTCGTGAAAATTATATTTAACAGCGTAGTGTTTTAGTTGTCGTCGTTGTATGTCTATCTTGCGGCCTTGTTCTTTTAATATGTGTCATATTTTTCCTTTTTAACGACGATGATTTGTTTGAGTTGGTCGTCTATTCTCATCCTCGACTATTTTTTAAAACTTTAGCAGACTAAACGCGTCTGTTTTTATTTGTTTTCGACGTTGTTTTATTTAACAACGTCTAATATTTATCGTCGTTGTTTGTTTCTGAAAATAGGACGTATAAATTTTGTAATACGACTCTCATATATTTGTAACCGGCGTTGTTTCGTTGTTCAACGTCTACTCTATAAATACATACGTCGTAAATAATGACACTGACAACTATTTCCACGTCATCTTTTATAAAAAAATCGAAGTGGAAAATTTATTTTACGACGGCTGTTTTTATATAGGCGACGTAGTAGGAATAAATAACGTCGTCTTCTAATGTATTTAAAGACGTCATATTTTTTATTGTCGTGAAAATGATATTTAACGGCGTCTTATTTTAATTTTCGTCGTTGTATGTCTATCTTGCGGCCTTGTTCTGTTAATATGTGTCATATTTTTCCTTTTTAACGACGGTTTTTTTAGAGAGTTGGTCGTCTATTCTCATCCTCGACTGCTTTTTTAGATCTTTTTGTAGTACAAAGACGTCGTTTTGTATTTGTTGATGACGTTGTATATTTTAACAACGACGGTGATTTAGCGTCGTGGTTTATGAGGGAAAAGATGACGGTGGATTCCACGACCATTGAAAAACCGAATACACGACGGTGATTTACCGTCGTCTTTTTGCTTTTTTGTAGTAGTGAAAGGCTGTCTCAGAGATGGTTTTCCGGCACAACTGAAATATGTGAAATTAAAGTAGAAGCAGTTGCCCCAAAACTTGAACTAGAGCTTGGAAGCCTTGTCAAAGCTGAGGCATAGGCATTTGGTCAACCTTCTTGGACACTGTACTGTAACTTATCAGGACCATCTAACTGCAGCTAGCACGGTATTTATTGTTCTTTAGAACATCTCAAATGGCTCTTTGGTGCTTGTTGAAGGAAAATGGTGATCTTCCTAATATAATTTCACCACCACTAATTAAATAATGGGGTTTTATTTTTTTAGGTTCGACCCATTCGAGACGCAAGTCTCTTAATTACAATCCCTTGCTTCAAGGGAAAACCCTTTGATTCCATCATAAAGAAACAGAACGTGTGTGTTTGATTTTGCAGCTGCTCCCAAGTCCAAACTCAGGATGCCTACGTATCCTTTGCGGGAATCAAGCCACTCGTAGTTCAAAGATTCATGATGAATAAATGACTCATCACAAAACGAAGAATTTGAATGGGTTTGATTGAGGAGTTTGAGTGAATTTATCTGAATAAACCAGGGATTCGATATGGAAATATGTTTGGGATGGTTGCATCTAGATTGAATCTCTAGATTGCCTACGTACCCTTTTAAAGGGATCAAACCAACGTAGTTCGAAAATTTAGAAATTAATGGGTAAGTGTGGCCCAATAATTTAGGGTTGGTGTCTTTGAGACGATTTGAAGATTTTCATAGGTAGATGACCTATGGGAAATAATTAGAAATTAATGGGTATGTATGGCCCAATAATTTAGAATTTGTATTTGAGATATTTGAATTTAATCTCATTGGAATTTTCATGGGTAGATGACCCATGAGAACATTGGATGGTTTTGTACCATTTTTTCTTTTTGTCAATGTCCCAGAAAATTAGTGAGCAATTTTGATTAACCCTCTAATTTTCTAAAGTTGACATTTGGGTCATTGAGATCAATGCCAGAAAATTTGGGTTCAAGTTGGGTGGGAATTTTCTTGTTAACCAATCAGTGGGTTTTGTAAATTTGGTCATTATATGCTGGAATTTGTTGGCTGCAATTGCTTTAATCTCTAGAAACAATGGTCTTATCAAATTGTGCAGGTTAGATATTGAATTTGTCCGAGAAGCTCACAGCTGGTAGCATAGCACACAAACTGTGGATTGAACAAACCGAAAACTACCCAACTTGTCTCGCCACAAAACCTTACCCCAAATCCGTGGTGTCGGCATATTTTAAAAAGTTGAAACTCTGTAACTAATGTGATTATTGATCCCATCAATCCATAGCTACGATTAGTATATGAGCTCCAATGAAAACCCTCTCATTTATGAACTGATTCTTAAAGCTTTGGTCCTTTGGAAATTTAATGGGTAATTATTTGGGTTACCCATTAATTATATGGGCTTCTGAGAGTCAATGGATAATTTGGTCCAGCAGGCGATTAGCTATCCAACTCTTTGCAGAGTTTGTTTCAAAGTAAAATCAAACCTTGCAATCCCATCTTTATCTGGAATACTTGTGATCAGTCCGAATTAAAAGCAAACACTGTTACTGTTCAGTCTTTAAAAAAGGTACACGAAGTCACAATCTGTACACAGCCTTCGCAAACAAAAAGAGAAAGCCAGAAGAACAACTGCCGCAACACCAGAGGTTTCAGACTTTTTTTGGTTTTTTTCCTTTTTTTTCCTTTGAAATTTTCACCATGTTCTTCTTGATAGGGTGTTTTCCCCCGAGTGCAAACATAAAAATCCACCTCCCTTTTCAACTATAAATCAGCTTTCAATGCGAAAGCTTCTTTTTCTTTCATGGACTCCAAAGCTTCAACTACATTCTTTTGACTCCCTTTGAAAGCAAGGCCGATCTCTTTCTTTACTGGAGATATAACCAATACCTCTACTTCTCTTGGTTCTCGAAATTTTTTTATGAGCCACAAGTGCTTCGCCACTTTTCTCCGAATGAGCACGCAAGTCATATGCTGATCTATCAGCTATACCAACACACCCAATCCAGCCATAGGAACTCTCAATCTCAGCATCCCAACAATCAGCGGCATAGTGAGCCATTTCATTTGCAACGTAGCCCTTCCCCTTTTTTAACAGATCTCCATTTTTTTCTCTGCCTATTCTTTTCTTCATGACTAACATCCTTGCCTTTTTTTTTGATGTAGTTTGCTCAGAGAGGAAAAAAAAATAAAGGCCTTCTTAAGCAGAGATGGAGAGAAGTGGTGAGAGATCCCATGAGGTAATTCACGCTCTTTTTTTTGTATATTTTTTTGAATTAACCCTCCAAACACCATTTCCATTTCAAAGGATTTGCTTTTGCTCGGCAGAGCTTTGTTAAACAGGAATCCTCTCATGGATTTGTTGTTCATGATTTAAGGGTAGCCACCCATTATGGATTTATCATCCAAGAGTTTTATTTGAGGGTTGCCACCCAATATGGATTCATCATCCAAGAAAATAATTTGAGGGTTGCCACCCAACAAGAATTAATTGACAGGATCGATGTACCTGTGAAAATGTCTCCTCTTGTATTTGCGCTCCTGCAATTTTCCTTCTGCAACCGTTTTCTTCTTCTGTCGTGTTCTCCTTCTTTTCTGTTCTCCTTTTTTTTTTTCTCTTTAATGCAGAATATTTATATTAAAAATTGAATAACCAACTCCCCCAAAAATAGGAGCCACTCAACCCACTTAAACATTTTCATTGGTTTAGACCCCCACCTTTTTCCAAACTTCCCCCCACCTTTTTCCAAACTTCCCCCCACGTTCCAATTTTGTGATTTTTTTTTTATTCCAACAGTGCTCAAACTAGAAGCAATTATCAGATCATCAAGAAAAGGGTTAATTAAAATACTCAAAGCAATTCTAATACACTGTAGTTTGGTAGATTGGAGAAAGGAGTGGCTGAAATAGCCACAGAGAATGGCTGTTACCATATATATGTATGTTTCTTTAGAAGAATTAAAGGAATCTTTGGTTTTTGAGTTCAGTATTGCTGCTGTTGGTATGGGTTATAGGTTTGGATTTAGGTATTGATTATAGATAAGTGGAGTAGTTCAGTTAAACCCCTTCTCTTACTTTGGCTCTACTTTTTATCCTGTTGTTATTTTCAGAAATACTTTGTTTATGGTTATCTTTTCCCAAAGCTCACACAAGATGCAATGTGCATGGACAAAAACAACACGACTGCTGAAGTAGGATTTGCGTTTGTCGAGTTTGATGTTAATTTTGCAAGTCTTGTAGAAGGGCTTGCTATTGCTGATATTGTTACTGGGGAGAGGAATACAACAATTTGGAAAATGTGCAAGAAGACACAGCTATGTCAACCCAAGAACAAATTGATAAAGTTCAGAATTTGTGAGCTCCTTTATTTTTAATTGTTGGTAAGAAGTATATGTGTAATAGAATAAAGATTGATTGACTATGTAATAACTATTGAATCTTCAAGTTTTATGAAAGAAATAAATTTTGAGTGTATATATTTGTTAATAAAGCATTATAATTGGTTTTGTAGTTACAATCACTGTATAGAATCATAGGAAACAACAAACTAAAACGTAACAGGTTGAGAAGTTATTAGACGACATATTTAAAGATAATAAAACGATGGTTCTTTGAAAAAACCGTCTGTACATATAATTAATGACTGTTTTCAACACATAACTGTCGTCTTTATATACAATCAACGACGGTTTGTAACAAAATAAGGAGTATTTACCCATAAATTACGACGGTCATTTAATGAGTTTGTGACAACAAAATTTCACCTGAGTCATTTTTGTTCATTGCTGATGGTTTATATGAAGTTAAAGATTCCTGAAGGAACATGAAATGGGTTGTTAACGACCTGACATTAGTATTCGTAATTACAAACTATTATGATTATATATTTTTTAATTTTCTTTTTAAGAGTGCAATGATAGTTGTTTTTATCCAACCTTATTCAGGTCCTTTTCTATTTAATGGCACCAATGCTAACCATTACAGCAATAGGTTCCACCTGTAAACAATGTCAATTTGTTATGAATATGTGTTTCTCAGGTAATAATTTGCTGAGTTCTATGGATCTGTCGACATCTGGGGAGGCAAGTGAAACAACCCCGACAAAAACAAAGAAACTTTTTGTTACTGGTATGTTGCAACTTTTATTCTGATGTGAAACATTGATGTTCTTATATTTACATATAATTGCTTGCTTGTTAATCTGATTCTTTGGAAGCCTAATATTTTCAAATAGACAATAAAAAATACCCCGGTAATGCTAACTATGTTTTAACTCTTTACTAGAGTTATCCGTTTTAATTTTTCGAAAGATCTCGATATTCTTCAATATGTGTAGCTTTTTTTTCCCTCTCATTGCATATTCACTCGAAATTGCTAAAAAGATTTTAGTTTCTGAACAGGCCTATCATTTTATACATCCGAGAAAACCCTCCGAGCCGCATTTGAAGGCTTTGGTGAGCTTGTTGAAGGTACTGCACTTTTTTTTTTATAGCATAAAATGGGGTTTTCAATTTGATGGCAGTATATGCTCATTCTAATTAAATGTTTGCCTCAACAGTTAAAATAATAATGGACAAAATTTTTAAATGGTCCAAAGGTTATGCATTCATAGAATACACCACGGAGGAAGCTGCTAGTGCAGCACTCAGAGAGATGAATGGCAAGGCAAGTTTCAACATGCTTTTCATTTTTTTATGAACTGATTCGAATAAATCAAACACGTAGGCATAGTCTTTCTTGTCTTTGGTTTACATGTTTTACATGTTTATAAAACAGATCCAACACTCTGAAGAGGAAAGCTTAGCCTATTTTTTGTTGATGATTCTTTCAGATCATTAATGGCTGGATGATAGTTGTTGATGTTGCCAAGACTAGCCCTCCAAGATATAGCAGGGGTCAGAGCAGACCAGCAACCAGATGAAAGAGAGAGAAGGTTCTAGAGAGATTTGTCACTAAGCATTGAATTATTTTGTGACCAGCATCTTAAATATTGACATTGAGTTCATATAAGGAACTTTGTCAGTACCACAATATTTTTGCATCTTCAAATAATTGACCTACATATTTTCTGCTGCAATGTTAAGAGGGTATGGGTAGCACTTGCCCCTAAAAACCGGCTACTAAGGAAGTGTACCCAAGTGCTCTTAAATCATCCTAAGATCTGCAATTTTTCCGCCATTTTTCCAAAGTGAGATCTCGAGTCCTAAAATGCAGCATAGTGGCGTTCAGCTGTTGGCTCCTTGTGCCTTTTCCCTTTTAAAATAGGCTTATTATCACAAAACGTCCCTAAGGTTTACGAAACTATCAGATTGCATCCTTAATATTTTTTTTTTGTTATTCGTGGTGCTCAAGGTTAGTATGTGTGATCACAGATGGTCCCTGCCATTAGGTTCCGTCAAAAATTCCGTTAGTTTGCTGATGTGGCATATATATATATATATCACAAAACATCCATGAGGTTCACATACCTATCACAAATGGTCCTTGCAAAAAAAAATTTTAATTTTTTATATTTAAAATTCATAAAATTTTGTTTTTCTTTTTAAAATTTTATGAATTTTTAATTATTTAAAAATACATATTATATTTTAAATACATTTGACACAATATTATTGTAGATGTGGGCTCCAATATATGCCACATCAACAAACTAATGGAGTTTTTTAAAAATATTTTAAAATTCATAAAATTTTAAAATGACAAAACTAAGGGTTTAGGGTTCATAAATGGTCCTCAAGATTAAAATCTTTCTATAGATGGTTTTTTCATTTATAAATAATTTTAAAAAGAAAACTAAAATTTTAAGAATTTTAAATTACAAAATTACAAAATTTCGTAGGGACCATTTGTGATGGGTATGTGAACCTCAGGGATGTTTTGTGATATATAAATATATATATATATATGCCACGTCAGCAAACTAACGGAATTTTTTACGGAACCTAACGGCAGGAACCATTTGTGATCGCACATACAAACCTTAAAGACCACGAGTGACACAAAAAAACATTAAGGATGCAATCTGATAGTTTCGTAAACCTTAGGGACGTTTTGTGATAATAAGCCATTAAAATATGGCCCAAGTGGCCACCACAAGCTCCATAGTAATCTCATTTCTCCTCCCATTTGGGGCAAGATAACGATGTAAGGCTCCAGGCAAGCCCTCACTGAATGCAAGCATCCAGAGTCAAACTTGGTAGTTGACGATTTAAGGACCGCATGTATTGGTTTAAAAATTTGAGGACTCAAATGAAGCCTTTTGAAAAATTCAGGGACTATCCGTGCTACAAACTCTAAATTGGGTGACTCTTAACTCATTGGCTAAATTGTAGCAATGGTCCCTAGACTATACCTTAACTTTACTTTTCGTCCTTCATATTGTTAAATTGTTACAGTGGTGTTTCAATTAGATCTCGTGTTGCTTCATTGGTCTATCCATCAACTTAGTTAAATTTTCTGTCAAAATTAAGGGCAAATTGGGAAATTCATACTCTCTCTCTCTCTCTCTCTCTCTCTCTCTCTCTCTCTCTCTCTCTCTCTCTCTCTCTCTTCCCCCGACAATTTCTTCTTCACCCATTCCCCATGACTACCACCTGCAAGCTCCAACCCTCAAACTATCCCACAGCCACTCTCTCTCTCTCTCTCTCTCTCTCTCTCTCTCTCTCTCTCTCTCTCTCTCTTCCCCCGACAATTTCTTCTTCACCCATTCCCCATGACTACCACCTGCAAGCTCCAACCCTCAAACTATCCCACAGCCACCCTCCACCGTAGCAGCAACCCCAGCACCCACGAACCGAAAACCCCAGCCTGAGCCCCAGATCTGATCAAAACAGAGAAGCAGAGGATTGATGGGTATCTAGGTGGGCTGCTTGCATTATCAGTCCCATTTTCATATATTCTTCTTGCATTGGTTTTTCATCAAAATACACCATTTTCCAAGGCCCCTTCTCACCCATATTTCTTCTCCCGCCACTAATTTATTCCCAGCCCCCACCAATCATTTAAACATGGCTTTAGCTACACAGCCCACCACCAACCTCCTCCAAAATCCCTTCCTTGGCCTTTATAGGTTACGAATGGATGGGTTGTTACCGGATTCTTTTTCCATATATGGTGTTTTGCAGTTCAAATGGATATTGGGAGGAAGCTTTAGAAATTTTTCATAGTTGAGACTGAACCTCCGACCAAATTGGGAGGGGGGAGGAATCGGGCTGGAGATAGAGAGATATGATTTGATATTTTCTTTTAAAAAAATTTGTGCGAAAATACATTTTTGCCCATGCCAAGTAGGACTTGTCAATGCCATGTCATCATTTTTAACATAAAATTTGATAGAGATGACGGCAAGGACGGTTTCTGTAACTGGAGGCATAATTAAAGTACGACGGTAATAATTTATCAATGTGAGGGACGAAAAGTAAAGTTGAAGTATAGTCCAGGGACCATTGCTATAATTTTGCCAAACTCATTTCATCTACTCAAGTTATGAAGAATTTAAATCAAAATAATTTGTTTGGCTTTGAAGTAAGCTTATTTATGGATACTATAATAATTATTTTTTATTATAGAGAAATAGTACCAATAAGGTCACCAAATTTAGAAAAGATACACAACTTTCCAAGTGTTGCAACAAAATTGTTGAATTTCAAAAATGTTTATAGAATGGAAAATTCCTCGAATGGAAATAGTATTAATAATGTCACCAAAATTTAAATGGAGTGAATTATATTATGGGATTTAAAACCTCTACATTTAGATGTACATTTTTTCTGCATTTCACTTAATTTTAGTCATGGTAATAATCTACGCATTTTCGCGAGCCCCTTTTCTAAGCTGTAAAACCTAACCTATTGCTTTGCATCATGCTCATACATATACATAAGACTGCCAGTTTCTTCCACCCACAATATCACTTCATATCATATAGTTTTTTATTTTTCAACACATCCAAAATCTCTGCTTTTAAATGGAGAAGCAAACAGCCATAGCCTCTTCTTGTCTCTTCCTTTTATACATCGCCACGTTTACAGGTTAGTGCTACAAAAAACAGATATACATGTTCTTGATAATCATATATTAATTGTAGCCACAAATTATTATTTAGACAAAGAAAAATGTATTTATATTGTCATATTTACTCTTTGTCCCTTTTTGCATTTGATATGTAGCGGCAGAAGTTCTTGAAGCACGTCATCACCATCATCGTCATAGTCATCATGGTTCTGTGAAGCTTTTCGTTTTCGGACTCATATGCTGATATTGGAAATATCGGAAAATTTGTATCTGTTTCATGGAAGGAACCTTATGGCATCCGAGAAAGCCAGCTGGTCGATTTTCAGATAGTCTCGTACTCACTGATTATATAAGTTCCTTTTCTCTCTCTTAAGAGTATTTTCCTGAGTCCAAAAATATATATTAGATTATGAGTGTATGTTTGCCTTGTAGTTGAATTTTACTTTTTCTAGTATGTTTGCATGTGAAATATTTGACAAGAAATTATTCTTCATATATTATTTAAGCATGGACAATTCAAATATACATTATATAAATATTTTTAGGTCTATTTGTTTGAGAAAAAAAATACACAAAAACGAATTTAGACAAGAAAATTAAATATATATCTTTGGATTTACATATTTCCCTATTGGAGTAAAAACCACATTTATACCCTCCGGAGGATGTTAAAGAGGATGTTAAATCATAAATATACCCCTAACTGTGGATGCTCTTACTACTATATTGGGATTTTGAGTGCATGATTTTGTCTATATTTTAATTTTTAATTGCATTATTATTTGTTTAACCAAATTCTAAAAACAAAAAGAAAACAAGAAAAAAACCAGTATTTTATTTTATTTTATTTTTGTGAAATGCCTCTCTGAGATGTTGCAATATATTGCAGCTTCCTTTTTGGGCATAAGATCTCCAGTGCCTTACACATTGAGAAAATTTGTGAAGAAATCAAAACAGGGTCTGGGATGAACTTTGCATACGGAGGGACAGGTGTTTTTGATACAGTGTTTGGTGGACCAAACTTGACCACCCAAATCGACTTTTTCCAACAGCTGCTTGAACAAAAACTCTATAGTACCAAAAACGACGTCGTTAACTCGTCCATTGCTCTCGTATCAGTTGCGGGTAACGACTACGCTGCTTATCTTGGCAACCACACTGAGGTAAGTGGTTAAGCTAACTCTATCTGTTTGTTGACATGCATGCAATGTAGGCAAGTCGGAAAGCCTTTTTTTTCTTTTCTTTTTCTTTAATAATTTAAGTGAGACGTGTATAACACATGATTTTCTTTAATAGATTCTATAACAGAGTTAACATATGGAGTTAAATCATGGATTTACAAAAATTGAGATGACATCTCTTAAGTTTTTCTCTAACGTAAGAAAATAAAAAATAATGTATGAGTTCATGTGACATTTCTAAAATTTTACTTAACTATTATTGTACTGCACAATTATCATATCTTCAGGATTTTGCAGTGGTCACCAAATTGATTATTAAGCAGCTTCCTTTCTTTCATATCAGAATTGTAGTGAAGTTGCCAAATTGGTTTCAATTTTCCATAACCAGATTTTGCGTCAAAAAATTGAAGAGTTGAACAAGGAGACTAAGAAATCTTCATTTGTAATCTTGGATCTTTATAACGCATCTCTGTCTGCAATTATGCTCCCAAAACACCATCAAGGTAATTAATTAATTAACTCTTTGTAATGAACTGTAATTTTGTCCTTTCTACTGTTATTACTTTCGGATATGTCACATTTAGTCATCACCTTGCTCACCACTTTTCTATTAGAGGTCGGTACCGACTATGTGGATCCTCCTCATCTGTATGTAAGGTGGTCCAAAAATGTGAACTCATGTGTACTACTTGAACTTTTTTCTGGATAGTAGGATATTCGACACTCCAAATTAATCCACTGAAGCCGTATTGTGTTGGGGTGAGCAATGAATACTCATGCGGGAGTGTGTGGATGAGAGTGGAGTAAAGAAGTACATTGTATGCGATAAGCCCAAACTTTCTTTCTTTTGGGACACGCTTCACCCTTCGCAAAATGGCTGGCATGAAGTTTATTCCGCTATAAAATCTTCTCTGCGTCAATTGTATTTGTGATTTATTGTGTAGTTTAAATATTGGCCCTAGAGGGTTGGTTTACCCAATATATCATAATGGTATAAAAGAGACTAATATGTGGTTGGATTTCTTGATAATTTATCAACTTCTTAGCATGAGAGAAGTACTAATTAAGTACAAATAGTATGATTTTAACCTAGCTAAAAAAAAAAGGGATCTATAGAAAACCTTAATTAGCATCCACACTTAATAAATATCCATTCGCATATCTTCTTTGTGTATAAAAAAAAATAAAAAATAAAAACACATTCACAACGAGCTACAGTGACAATCAAAGCCGAACTTGGGTGTGGGCGAGAAGGGCCTTGGCCATGGGCCTCCAATTAAGGGGCCCCAAATTTTTATATATATTATATATATACTATTGTCCAATTTTATTATAATAAAAAAAAAAACATAAACAAAACGCGATTAAATTAGGTTCCTTTGTTTCCTCTTCCCAGAAGATTTCTTCGTTTCCAATGCAGAAGCAGAAACAACATGTGCTTGAGGAAGACGATTCCTCTCCTAGTTAGTTTCTCCATGAAAGAACTCTATTTAATCTAACCTATCTCTTAATAATCCACCACCATATTTTTCTCCATTTTCCCCATCTCTCTTCAATCCACCCATTATTTTCAATTTCTCTTATCCTTTTTTTCTCATATCATATTGTGATCCTAAGAATCAATCTCATACTGAAAAGCTCACAAATTGTCTTTGAGATTGATGGTGACCAAGAGGGGAGGAACATGAGAAATTGAAAAGGTATCATATTTATAATTTTTATATATTATATATTTGTTCCTATCCATCAAACTATTTTTTCAATTTCCAGATTATACATAGACAATGACTTTGCTGTTAAAAGACTTAGACTCTGCTTTATAATTGACCAGATAGGATTATGCGCTATAATTGTTTATCGTAAAATCCTTATTCACGCGCTCTATGCGCTACGTAAAATCATTTTATTTGTTGCTCTTTTTGCAATTGTATACTAAGAGAAGGGTCCTCATTTAGTTTATCGCCCAGGGCCACCCAAAAGTCAGAACCGGTGACAGTGTAATGTACTTTCGAATTCCACATTGTCTTAGTTAAGCTAAAATGAAGTATTTCAACATGTCTTATTAAATAGATTAACTGTTCAGTTATTTGATTTCCATACTAGGTTAATATACAACTAGATTAATATTTTACAATTTACAAGTATTTTAGGGACATATCATGATATATATATATATATACATATTTGCCAAAGTTAAGAGGGGATAGACACACTGCCAATGTATCATAAGAATATGGATATAGCAGTGATTAATATGATGCACGCCTGTTGCGTAGCAAATGATGTGGATTGAAGTCCCGAAAGGACAATCCTTTGACATGTCAATATTGATATTGTGCACGCCTAATGCGTAGCAAATTGTATGGGTTAAAGTCCCAGAAATTAATTGACATGTATGTATTAATCTGTGGCATGCCTGCAGCATGACAGATATATGGGTTCTAAATGTTCCAACTCCCTAAATGGAGATTATCCACGCCCTATTGTAAAATAACGCTCCATTGGAGGTTATAATCCACATTCTCACATAATAAAAGCTCCCTGAAGTGGCTTCGGTACCCAAAAGCAAAGAAATGCTTATAATTGATGCATGCGCATGCACATGAGAATGGTGGGATCATAAATTGATGAATGACAATTTTTGGTTTTGGAGTAGCTACTCAAATCATCAATGGGTTGTGTTGATTGGAACCACGTTCAATTATTAAATGTGGATAATATCATTGGCCAAAATGGAATGAGGCAATTCCATTATAGATGAGAATGAACGTGAAAGAACAAACCCACAATACGAACCCCAAAAGATGTTAATACTGAAAGTTATACTTGGGTGTTCGGAATAAAAGGGAATATACCCACTTTGCATGACAGAATGTTTCTGGCAAAAACAAGGAATGTTGGGTTTTCTCCATATTTACAGATTCAATTGTGCCCCCTTATTGCACATTTACGGAGACCAACATGTTATCTTTAAGGGTTATTAAATGCATAGAGCATATCACCAAAAGTGATTCCTTAAAGATGTATAAATAGCAGGGTTAAAGCTATATAATGTGTCATAAAGTTTAATAGCTTAAACAAAATCTCTGAAAGGATTGCAATTGCATGAAGTAAGTCCCTAAAGGACATGTGCCTGAAGCACAAAACCTGTACTCAATTCTAAATACGCATAAATTTCCTCAGTGAGTACATTAATTATAATATGTTTGCAACATATTAAAACTCCTGAAGAGTTCAAGAAATATTTGTCTCGACTTAAAGATCGAGCATTATGCCAATCAGATTCTTGCTTATACTAAGAAAGTATTGAAGCATTTTTATGAGGATTATCCGTTGGGCACTTTAGGGATTTTCCGGAAGTATATTGGACCGAACATCATATTTTCCAGATAGAGCTCAACTCCATCACCATCATTTTGGGATGGTGTGAGGCATATTTGATGCTATCTCTGCATAACACCATGTACGGGCATATTCTTTTCAAGTGAACTTACAAATAGCCCAGGTTTTGTTGGAAACACGGACTCTGAAAATTTCTATGATTTACATAAAGATAGCTCACTGGAAATATATTTACTTACTTAACTACGAGAATTGTTAATGGCTACATCCTCCACTCAATCTGAAAGATTCTCACTCCAAAAAATAGTCATGAAGACATCAGGGGGAGCATCCAGGAGTATGCTATACTGATTGTTGTACTCTTCTTTCTTCCTTCCATCAGTTTTCTACCTCACTAGGTTTTCTCCAAGCAAGTCTTTAATGATGCAACTGACATATCATTTGTGGTATCCAAGGGGGGAGTGTTGTAAAGTCAACAATATGGATCCCAAAATGGCAAGCCCCACTACCCAATTGATTGAAGAATATTAATGATGCTTGTCTGCCAATTATTCGAGTGATGCCAAATACTTGTGAAGTGAACAGCCACTGTCTTTGGCCTATAAATAGATACCTCCATCAGGAGAAGAGGGTGCCTAGAGAAGAGGAAGAGAAGGAAGAAAGAAGGTGAGTGAGTAGAGAGGAAAGAGAGCAGAGAGAAATTCTCCAAGAGAGAAAATTCAATGAGCCACACATATTGTAAACACTAAAATTGTAGCCCTATTATTTTATATAGTGGAAAAGTCACTGCTGCTGCTCTCCGAGGACGTAGGCATAGCCGAACCTTGTTAAATGCTATGTCTCATCTACTTTCTGTGCAGCTCAATATTCGCACATATTCCAGTTCATTTTATAACATTTAACATTTTATTAATATTTTAGGGGACATATCATGCCTATTGATCTGAGTTGCACTAGGAAGGGGCTGCCAGAACAAAGGTTACAAAATCTAACAACTATGTAATTAATTCCTTCATCCAAACGGAGGGTACATAGCAACACCAACTCAATCACTCAAAAATCACATTAGAAGGGAGAGGAGAGATTTAAAGGTTCTCCTATTCAACAATATCTTCCAAATTGAGGAAATTACATACAAAGTTATACAATTTTTCATATACCATCAAGAATTTATATCCACCGTCTCACTTTCTTGTCAAATATCCCTCCTCCATATGTAGAAATGAAAATCTCAACAAGAACAGGAAATTGCATCCAAATAAATAAGGTGACTGGAACGCTGGAGAGGAAAATGATTGGAATGACAATCCATAGTTTTTCATGAAGCATAAGGAAAAGAGCAGAACAAAAGGCAACCATCATGGAAGCGATGGAAATCAAGAGTGTTGAAAGGCCGATTATCATCTTTGTGGGTAAGGATTTTAGAAAATCGTCTTCTGCATATCGTGATGTAAGGATTCCCAAAAACATCAACACTGAAGTTGTGGAAGAAAAGAGTGATATAGCATCTGAAACTATAAAAACCAAAAACATCTTTTCATCTAAGAACAAGGGAAAGCCTGTTCCTCCATTGTTTCCACCAGGCACCGTGAAGGCTGCAGCAAACATGATGGTAATAGTGAGAGCACCTACAACTGTACAAGAGGTTGCTGCATCTTTCATCCACTTTTCTCCTTCTTCCTTCAATTTATTATGGTTCTGGGTAAATAGTTCATGGGGTCTCATACCCTGTTTATTGAAAGCTCCCACTCCCGAGGGTAAAACTACAAGACTTTTCACCTCCTGCATTTCATTAAACAAATAAACCTCAAGTTCGTTGTGGCTACCAAGTAACTAACTCTAGAATCACTGCTTTTATGGAAGGCAACATAACACATGAAAGAAATACGACAAGGAGCATTGTTGACCACAACGTAATAAAACTTGTCAGGATTTCATTGTTGTTTGCTTGTTTACTACCTATTTTTTATGAAGCAAGTCAAATTTTTCTAGTTACTAAATATTAGTTTGTATGTATCTCACCTCGTGCATTTCATTAAATAAAACCTTTCAATAAGAGAATGCAAAAGACGACAAGCCCCTGAAGAGTTCCGTAAAATTATTAGACATAAACAAACTAAAAAGCAGAGCCACTTGACTGTATCCTCCTGTGCATATCAAATAGAGCCATAGAACCATACCGGCTAAACTCAAACCCTACGCAGCCCAGTAACATCCTTGCCTAGTGGCTCCAAACCCATGTCAAAGCTGATAACTGGAGCCAAATCCTTGTGATAGCTATGGACATGGCCAAAAGACGACGACTGTCACGACGACAACTGATTTCACACCGCAAAACAAAAAATACAAAAAATGGAGAGCTGAGTGGAAGAACTGGGAGGGGGAGTGGAGGAAGGGGAGGGAAGGAGGGAGGCCACCGACCCATAAGAGGGCGGGAACATGGGTTTTCTTTTTTCTTATCCTTAGGGTTTTAGATGAACTCTTAAATTTTCTCTTGTTCGCCTGTTAATAAAATAAACGTGAAAAAGGGTTGGGCCTGCAACTTACTTCATGTTACCTGGAATTTTAACCTGTGTCTCCCAACTTGAAATAAAAGAGCATTTTACCCTTATCAACCATGCCTCACAGTATTTCTTGTTATATGAAATATGTGGGTGTGGTGTCACATTGTTAACCTTTGGATGAATTTTAAAAGAGTACGTGTTTAGAATAAAAACAAGTAGATTGTAGGAGAGAAAAATGTTTTCATGAGTCCGAACTGCCTCCTTCCCAAAATCATTCAGCCAAACCGCAAAAACTTCCCATCCTCTCATCTAGTGTTCCCACCTCACTTTCCATATGGCACCTCAACTACACTAGAAAGCCCTACCAACCCACAACCACTTTTACAACATATCCCACAACTAGCTCTAAATACAATTAATTTACAAGAAAGATATAGAATGAAGATATCTAACCTTGAACCATTGTCTTTCTCTCTGCATTTGCAAGGCTGCACCTGAAATACGATCAAGTTTTTCTGTTGGAGATAGCATCCCTGCAAGATGTAGCATATCATTTCCAGAAGCATCTGCAAATGTTGCAATAAGATTTCTCTGACCAACCCCATATATGAGGCTATATACTTTTTCCTGGCGACACTCAATTGAATACTGAAATATGTTCCTTCCCATTGAATTATTTTCCCACAATATATCCGGATCTACTTTACATAAACGAATAACGAACTCAATAATCCCCCTTTGTACAGCTCGGAATATTGCTGCATAGACAAGGCCATCTTTCATTTCTTGATTATCTAGATGTTTTACCACTTCACACATGTAATCCAAAATATCTAGGGATCGAGCATGGATCAATTTCATTTCACATATGCGGTTGATTCCTAGGTTGATATTGGAAAAAAAATGTTAGAACGAGGTTTTGTAGAAATAAAATAAGTGGATGACAAAACCAATGTACAAAGACACCAATAAACAAAGATGGAAAAGAATGTTTGCATATATACCTAAAAGCTTGCGGAGGCTTGAAGAAGGCCCTTGCGTGAAACCGAAGACTTCAATGCAAATTCAAAAACCATAAGATAAATATGCCTTGTTTATACAAAGTATGAATGTGCTTTGCTATATGATTCACAGATTCTTATTAAGATTTTAGTTCTTGTTTATGAGCATACTAGAACAAATTTCTTTTTGTGGCAAACTATGTCATGATCAACTTCTTATCAAATCGATCGATGTATACAAACAGTTTGAAAAAAAAAAAAAAATTAAATAACCATATAGCTAGGGTTTCAAGATCTAGCAAACCTGAGAAACTGATATTTTGGTTGCCCAGTTTCTCTTCTAGATTTTCAACATTTACGTGAACATCATGGATGGCAGGAGGATGCTGTATGTGTATGCCTATAAAGAAAAGAGAACAAAGCTCAGTCAATATAATAAATAAATATTTTTATTTGGACATGTAAGACAATTTCAATAACTATTATTTTTTGTGATAATAGATGTTAAACAAAGAAGTGGACCATTATGGTAGGGCCCTCCGTGTAATGTGATCGAATGATTGTAATCTTTATTAATGGCGTAGATTAACTGTTAACAAAATATATTAATGGCATTGATGAACTATTAACAAAATATATTAATGGCGTAGATGAACTGTTAGCAAAATAAATATGGGATATAATGAATTTGATAGTAGCGAAGAGAAAAAAGAGTGTATTACTAACCATCATAGATCCACTTTTCCCAGAATTTGAGCGGCGTCCCACTCGGAAATGCAGAAGGGATGCCAGCCAATGCACGTATAGGGGATATTCCCACAACATCTTTAGTAATTACCAATCGTGGGCAACCCTGAAGTAATTCCCACGCAATATCTACTTTAGAGAAAATAGGAACAGTTAAAGTTAAAAGCTTAAGTAATAAATGAGTAAATAATGCAAGGGACTTGT
Organism: Prunus dulcis; assembly: GCF_902201215.1. Lineage (NCBI taxonomy): Eukaryota > Viridiplantae > Streptophyta > Magnoliopsida > Rosales > Rosaceae > Prunus > Prunus dulcis. The sequence goes on from NC_047651.1 coordinate 9,308,608, forward strand.
AGCTTATGTGTTTAAGAACAGTTATCCCTGTATCTAATGTCCCGGGTCCCTCTATCCCAATATTGTTTGTATAAAATAAATAAATAAATAAATAATGTGGGTCTGGGTTGGTTGAGAATTTTACCAAATTGTTTGGCTAGTAAACAAAAGCAAACAAGTCCAGCGCCATAAGGGCCATTCTCTGGCATTAGGTCTTGGATCGGAGTGACGGAGTAGAGATAACGAACGATATCCCATAAGTCATTCTTAGCAGCGAAGAGAATTGGTGTCAGACGGTGGGACTCTTCAACAATGCCAAGTAGTTTCTTGTTCTTTGTAACCATGCATTCAACCATTTTGAGATTTAATCTTGCAGCAATATGAAGAGCTGTCCAAGTACCATCTTGCATTTCCAAGTCTTCCGGTGTCATCAACTGAACCAACTCTTCCACAATATGCTCATGTCCGAACTTGGTTGCAATGTGAAGAGCTGTACCTCCTGTTGAATATCTTGCTCTTATTGCATTGGGATCTCGGGTAAGAAATTCCTTCGCTTTACGCCAATCACCAAGCTTAACAGCAGCGAAGAAAGGTTGATACGGATCATGCTTGGCAGGAATTGCAGCATCTGTTGAGTATATATATATGTTGGAACATTAATGCTTCTCTGTTTACCATTGTTATATCAAAATAGCAACTGTAAACTAAAATATATATATATATACACATATATATATATATATATATATTTCTGGTTTAAGTCGAATATTTAGTTCTCGCAGATTTGTTGAGGGTCAAGATTTGAACTGGGGACTTACCTGGTTTTGGCTTGAACTTTTCTGCCAAAGTATCCCAAGCGCGTTTGGCTGAAGTGGCGTTTCTAATGAGGGAAAAAGCTTCCTGCCCGCACGAAATTTGGATTTTATGTAAAGCAGTGGCATTCTTCTTCCTCCAAGCTTTGAACTTATCATCAGCTTCTTCTTCTTCTTCTTCGTTGTCGTCGTCCTCTTCATATTCTTCTTCCACTACATCCCAAAGGTCTTGAGCCAACAAGTAAGTTTTAACCAATACACTCCAATCCACATAGTTACGGCCATTAAGAATTTCCACAACAGCTGCATCTGCGGAGATGGCCCTTGTTGCCGTTCTTAGATGGATCTGACAAAGGGCTTACTTAGGAGAGGCTTTGCAATTTCTGTTTTAATTACTATACCCAATTGAGAGAAGAACCACTTATTAAAGCAATGGGGGTCCGCGAAGGGTGGTGAGGGGATTATGTGATTTACCATTTGCTCGAAATCTGCGCCATATATATATACTGTATACACCCGCTCATTACTGAGTCTTTTTTTATCAGAAGTCTTTTAATTGGTACAGGCCCCTACTGGCTACTGCCACAGCACTGATGGTAAACCTAAAAATGCGTCTAATGGGACCAGTTACAGCTGGTTCGTTTTTGTCTGTGTTCAACTCATTCACACTTGTTTTTGTCCGATCACATTATGAATTGACCAATAAAGTTTGATGAACTCCGGTGATATCGTTTTTTTTTTTTTTTTTGGTCAACCATGAATTAGATTCCAAGTTAAAAGGCAACTGTAAGGAAATACACCGAAAGTAGAAACTGAGACAAACTACAGAAGCTCTTTCATCTGAATCGCTACAATCCAGCAAAAGAAGGAACGGAGAATTTCACTTAGACCCTCTAAAGCTAACTCCACTTAGGACACTTTTTCTCTCTCTTCTTTCACTTTTGGAAAAAGTCAAAACATTTTAAAAAAAAAATAGAAAAACTCCTCAACTTTCAAACCAAAGACATACAAATGTAAAAGATTCATTTGGAAATCCAAAAATAATAAGGGCATTTTTGTCTATTTTGACTTCTTTTTAAAATATTTCTCTCTCCTTTGGCCTTTTCCAAAATATCCCCTTCTTTATCTTTTCTCCTCTATCTTCTTTCCGTTTATTCGATATGCCTTTTTCTTTTAATTATCAGTTTTTTTTTTCACTTTTATTATGCTGGCAACTATTGTAATCTCTCAAAAGTATTTTTTTTCCCACTTTTATTTTTCTCAACTGAATTCATTTTAGGTTTTTTTTTTTTTTTTCCTTTATGAGTCAAAATTTTAAGTCTTTGTGGCCTTTCCAACTCTGGCTTCAATAATCCCCCTACAATCACAATTGTCAATGACAACATTGTTAGATTTTCTTGCTTAAACAGGTGCATTCCCTTATCAGCATTAACTCGCATTGCAATTAACAAATTAAACCAAACCATCATAATTATAAATTAAATTTATAATGAAGTTGGCCATGTGCGCGCACAATTCAACAAAGAGTAATTTATATTAACACATTTGTGGTTTTTAATGTTTTTATATAACTCCTTCAGATCATGAAAACTACGTACACAAATACCATTTCAAGTTTCAAAACTCCATAACAGCAAAAGTACTCTTACGCAAATAGTAATATACACTTGGTATTGCAATACGGTTGAATACCATTTCAATTCTTACACATTATTGCCAAATGGGTCTAGCCGAGTTGGGGTGGCAAAAAAAATTTCTGGTGCAATTCCTTATCACCATTAACTTGCATTGCAATTAACAAATTAAACCAAACCATTATAATTATAAATTCAATTCAATTTACAGGGGCTTACTCAGGAGAGGCTTTGCAATTTCTGTTTTAAACTTGTTAAAACAATGGGGTCCGCGAAGGGTGAGGATTATGTGATTTACCATTTCCATTTGTTGACGTAATTAAACAAATTCAACAAAGAGTAATTTACCCTTGAGGTTTTTATTGTTTTTATATAACTCCTCCATATCATGATAATTACACAAACACCTTTTCAAGTTTCAACACTCCATGAACAGCCAAAACACTCTTATACAAATCGTAATATACCCTTGGTTGAATACGATTGAATACCATCTCAAATCTACACATTATTGCCAAACAGGTCTAGCCAAGTGAATTGCCAAAAAATAGAAAAAATAAAAAAGCCTATTCTAATGGAAAATGACTTTAATTTGGTGACTAATATAGTTTGGGTTTAAACTCCTCTGACATCTTGGTGGTGTGTGTGTGAGAAACCCCCTTCTCATTTAAGTTTCAACAATCCCTTGTACTAAAAAAGGGTTATCTACTGAAAAACACTATAAACTATCATGTTTGACGAAATCTCCACCCTGAACTTGTTTTCTTGCCAATTTAGCCCTCATACTAAATTTTCTTGCCAATTTACTCCCTACCATTAGTTTTTGGCAATTTTCATCCAATCTCTGTTTAAAAAATCACATGTTAGGCACATGCTTCACTACTGAATTAAAATTTGATTTTTTTTTTTCTTTGCTTCTTCAAAGAGCTCAAATTTCTTCTCCTTCCTCTTACTAGGTTTTGGGTTTAGGTGGTGGTTTGAAATTTACATCCTTGTCCTCTTCGTTATAAAGGTTGAGATCGATCTGACGGTGGAGAGATTAGGGTGTAGTGAAGGGTTAGTGGGCTGCGGCGCATAAGATGAGAGAGAGAGAGAGAGAGAGAGAGAGAGAGAGAGAGAGAGGTGTAAATTTTGTATTTTGGATTGATTTGATAAGTGTGATATATGAGAGATTTATACATAGTTGAAAACCCTAGTGGAGATATACAAGGAAACTGAATCAACAATACAAGGAAGGTAAATCAATATTAACATGTGTACAAATATGGAAGGAGGATTCATGCAATGCAAAGGATTCCAATAATGGAAGAAGGGCCTAACGGCCATGAGTTGATTGCGTGATATTCCCCTGAAACTGGACAGCGGACCTCGACGGACGAGTTTTTCAGAGAGCTAGAGATGACGAATTTTGTGAAGACTTTTTGTGACAGGTCAGCAACTTGATCAGTGGAAGGAACAAAATGAACACGATGGCTGCCAAGGGCAACTTTCTCAGGAACAAAATGGTAATCCAATTTAATATGCTGTGTGTGAGCGTGACGAACTGGATTCGTAGTTAGATAGGTGGCATTGATTTTGTCACAGTAGATGAGAGTAGGAAATGTAACTGGGCAGCCAAGCTCATGGAGAAGACAACTAACCTACACGGTTTCGATGCAGGCACGAGCTAAAGAACAGTACTCGGATTCAACACTGGAGCTAGCAACAGTTGGTTGCTTCTTGAAACACCAAGAGATGAGAGTGGTAACCAAAAAGATGAGATAACTGGAGGTAGAGCAATGGGTGTCTAGACAGCCAGTCTAATCAGCATTAGAGTGGGCACGAATAGTCAGTGGTGAAGGAGAGGGATGTATATTCCAACCAGTAGGGAGACCCCTAGCCAGGTTTAAAAGTAGGTGGCAAAATGTATTTATTAAATATAGCCTAGGCATGGTTTATCTTAAAACCAAAATCATAATGCACAACGACATAAAAGAAATATTTCACATACTTCCCATTAAACTGGGAAGTCAAGATAAAACATGGATGCTTATACAACTTTTTAAAACCAAGTTTTTGGATATTCAGTAACATTCTTTTGATAATCGATCCTCGTATGCCAACTACCCATACCACAAATTTATTCAGCTCAAGTTGCACGGTAGTGAGAGTGTCCATTCCATGGCTATACGTCATTGAACTATCCTCACAGCCGCGCGGATTGCAGGACTAGTCGGTCCATATAACCCCCGGCCAGGATTAGGGTATCAAATCCCAAGGTGGTCACTATGCCTCCTTCACTCTCAGATCAACTCAGAACACTGTTAATGAAGCTGATGCTTAAAGTACGATTAAATCCATACAATTGATATGCAAACCAAAAGTAATGTTGAGTTCTCATGCAATCATATTTATTACCTCATACATACAGTAAAATACAAGCCTGGTTTAGTTGTCTCCCTACCTCGAGGCCAATGCTAATGCCTGGTCCCACACACCTTACTTGCCAAGTCGGAAATAAGCTCTTAATGTGCTAGGATTAGGTCAAGTCACATTTTACGAACCCTAAGTCAAAGTACAAACCCTAGTTCTGAACCCTACGTCATTGTCAGGAACTTAATGTGAAAACCCTAAGTCGGGTTATGTGGTAAATACTATCACTACTACGATTTATTATTTGCGCGACGGAAGTTTGCGCGACGAAGGACGTTTCGTCGCGCAATGAGCTCTTTTGCGACGAAAAAAATGTTCCGTCGCGCATAGTTAAGAAAACTGGCGCGACAAATAATTTCGTCGCGGAAAGAGGCTATGCGCGACGTAAATATATTTCGTCGCACAAAAGTGGCAAAGTCTATGTTATGGCGCCAAACTCTTGCGCGACGACAGAGATCGTCGCGCATGACAACATTGCGCGACAATTCCCAGAATTCGTCGCGCAAAGATGGACAGAAACTTGGCGCCTATTATGGCGGTAAAAAAATTTTGCGCGACGAGAGTTTTCGTCTCAAAAGACAACTTAGCGCGACGAAAAAATCAACCGTCGCGTAAGAAAACGAGGGAAACTTATTTTTGGCGCCAATATACAGGTGGGTTTTTGCGCGACGGAAATTTCGTCGTCGCGTAAAGTGTAATAGCGGTGCACTCTTGCGCGACGAAGTAGTTTATTTGCGCGACGAAATGTATACTTTGCGCGACGCCATATTGTATACGCGCGACGGAATTTTGTGCGACGAATAATTTTTTTCGTCGCGCAAAAAAGCAGATGTCGACACGTGATTGCGCGACGGAAATGTTGTTTTGTGCGACGGAAAAGTGGGTTTTCGCGACGGCGTTTTGCGCGACGAATTTTCATCTTCGTCGCGCAAAGTCCTTCTTCTCCATATTTGTGTCTGCCATTGCAGAGGCAGAATGCAAGAATTGCATTCTGCCTCTCTCTCACTCTCCCTCCCTGCTGCTGCTCTGCTGTGAATTCTGTACGTGTATTAGGTATGTATTTTGTGTCGTTAGTTTAAATGTATTAATGTAAATTCGTACTAATGCTATTAATTTTGTTCTCGTTAGGGATATTTGTGATTAGTGATTGGTGGAGAACGATTGAGAAGGTATGTTATTGTAAAAGTTTGTTTGTTATGTTTGTATTTTTTTTTTGAAGTTATATGTTTATAATGTTGTGAAATTGTGCGTGACGTAGCACAATGTGTTGTGATGTACGAAGTTAATTGAAATTAACTTCGTACTTTTATTTTTATGTTTAGTAACACGAAGTTTCCCGTTCGAGATTAGTTGGATTTCGTGCATGGATGCGTAAGGCATGACTGCGGTCCAATTAATTCTTGAATTGTCCCATTATTTGGACAGTTTGGTAATGCATAGTGTTGTCACATAATCTTCGGCTACAGGATTAGGTTTCGATTGTGGAGATTTCGGTGTCATCTCGGTACGTTCTTCGGGTGGTACGTAGGTATTTATACCTATGCCCACTTCAAGAACTGTGTCGAGATGCTGCCGAAATTAATCCACGTCGAAATCTAATCTCATGTAGCCGTAGGTTACGTGACAGGACTATGCATTCCCGAATGGGATAGGGCCCTTACCGGAGGCATAAGGTGACATTATAACTTCGTATGAAGTTGTTGTGATTGTTGTGTCGTGATTGTGGTTTCAGGAATTATGAGCAGAAGGTGGATACAGAACCCGAATAGATGCGCAGACGAATACTTGGATGGAATCGAGGATTTTATTGAGTTTGCACGTAGACACAACCCGGGTGCAACTAGAATCCGTTGTCCTTGTAGGAGGTGTAACAACACGTTGTTTGAGTCAATTGAAAATGTTGGATTTCATTTAGTAAGGAATGGAATGATTGAAACATATAGCATTTGGAACCTTCACGGCAAACAAGTAGACCATGCTTCGTCTTCAAATGCCCCAAGAGTGGACAATGTTGAACCTATTGTGGATCCTAATGATCAAGTCATGGGTATTATACAGGATGCTTTTCCATTCGCATCGACCAACATCAATCAGGAAGGGGAAGATGACGTGCCTACACCAATAGACAGTGCGGAGTTTGAACAGTATGAAAAACTGTTAAAAAATGCCAACCAAGAGTTATACCGGGGTGCGAGAGCTTTTCCGTTCTCACTGCCATTGTGGAGCTAATGCACGGAAAAATAAAGTATCGTATGTCGAACTTGTGTTTCGATTACTTTT
>NC_047651.1:9325824-9346009 GCF_902201215.1 Prunus dulcis
CCTGGCGACACTCAATTGAATAGTGAAATATGTTCCTTCCCATTGAATTGTTTCGCCACAATACATCCGGATCTACTTTACATAAACGGATAACGAACTCAATAATCCCTCTTCGGACAGCTTGGAATACTGCTTCATAGACAAGGCCATCTTCCCTTTCTTGGATATCTACATCTTTTACCGCTTTATTTACCATGTGGTCCAAAATATAAAGCGAGCGATCATGGATCAATTTCATTTCACATATGTGGTTGATCCCTAGGTTGATGTCGAAGAAAATGTTACAACCACTTTTTATAGAAATAAATGTGCAAAGACACCAACATATAAAGATGGAAATGAATGTTGCATACCTAAAAGGTTGTGGAGGGTAGAAGAAAGCCCCTGCAATAAACCTAAGAGTGCAATGCAGATTAAAAATCACAATATGTTGGCACAAAGTTTTAATTCGTCAATTAGATTATATATGAATAGTAAAAGAAAGAAAAAAAAAACCAAAAAAAAATTATATACACTTGTTTACCATTCTTTTGTGCTTCATTTGTTATGTTAGACTTGGAAACCGTCATTAAAAATTGTGTTAAATATTTAACATGAATATGAAACCAAAGGTCGAGCCTTTATCATAAGATGAACATGCCATGTTCACACGAAAGTGTTATATGTGCGAGGTACAAAGCATGAATGTGCTTTGCTAAATATTTTATTTTTATTAATTTTTTTAATATCACGACGTCTTATATTAAGATCTAAGTTCATGTTTATGAGCATATTAGAAATGATTTGATTATCTAATAATATATCATCTTTTTCTCAAAAAAAAAAAAAAAGTTCTTGTTTATGAGCATTCTAGAACAATTTTCTTTCACCAGATTTCTTTTTGCGCGAAACTATGTCATGATCAACTTCTTATTAAACAGATGCATTATTGCAAAAGTCTGAAAAAATGACAAGAACATATATACAGATAATGAATGCATTTGATTAAACCAAAGCTGGGGTTTCGAGATCTAGCAAACCTGAGAAACTGATATTTCTTTGGCTACCCAGTTCAATTTCTGGATTTTGAACATTTACACTAACATCAGGGATAGCAGGAGGCTGTATGTGTATACCTATCAAGAAAAGTGGACAAGCTTAGTCAATAATTTTTATTTTTATGATTTTTTTGAGTAAAACTGAAACTTTCATTAATTCAAAGAGAAGAAAACATATCATGTGATAGAAGAGGAATCACTCTCAGTGCCTCCTCAACCCAAGAGATGAAATTTGTACAATTTAGTGCACACTTTGCAATGGAATGAGCTACTTGGTGCTAAGAACTGTAGGGTTTGAATATTTGGATGATTGTATTATTCTCCATAAGAAGGAATATTTAAGGATATGTCAACTAAACTAAATAGGAAATAAATCACCTAATTAACTTAGAAAATAAATCTCCTTGATTGCCATAAATTATTAACTCTCTTAAACACTCCCCCTCAAGTTGGTGCACACACATTGCCAATATGCCCCACAGTTCGGTCGGTTCCCACCTATAACGAAAACTAGAATCGAAACTATTTATCTGGTCCGGTTCAGCCTAGTTTCTAGCTAACACTGACATTAAACTGAACGACCTAGGACAGGTTTTGGTCCAGTACGGTTCTCTTGGTTTTAGCCGAATCTGAGCACAATTAATTTATTGAGGATTTTTCGAGATTCAAGCCAAACACTTCCTTAGCCATGCTATGAGGAGCCAAAAAAAAACCAATAGAGTTACAGATAAACACATGCTCATCCAAGATTGAAATAGAGATACAGATAAATTGAAAACGCAAAAGAAAGAATAGAAAAGAAAACAAAATAGATAAACATAGAAGCAACTTATTGCCTCTTTATTATTATATCTCTTGTTGAGCTCAAAACCAACAGAAAATGACAACACCTCGGTACTTCATAGCTTATATCATGTACATCAAGATCTAGAATCAAAGTTTGGATCTTCAAAACGAAGACAGAAAGATAGAAACAAAAAACGAAGGAAAAAATTAAACAAAAGAAAAACAGAGAAACAAAGGAAGAAAGAAGAGGAAGAAAAAGAGAGGAAATAAAGAAGAAGGGAGATAGGAAAGAAAAGAGAGAAAAAGAGAGGTGCGGCTCTGACCTAAAGAAAGAAAGAGGTAATTAAGCTATTACATTTCTTTCGCCCTGGTTTGACTCGGTTTACCGGTTCTACAGTTCCAATGCACACCCCTAAGTCAATCCAAATTTTTTTATTTTTTGAGTAAAATTGAAGCTTTCATTAATTGAAAGCGGACAAACATATCCTGTGAAAGAAGAGGAATCACCCAACACGGTGCGTCCTCAACCCAAGAGATGAAAGATGTACAATTTATTGCATAATTTTCAATGGAATGAGCTACTTGGTGATAAGAACTGTAGAGTTTGAATATTTGGATGATGTATTCTCTTTAAGGAGGAATATATAAGGATTTACATGTGTGCTTTATAAGGAAATAGATACAATAAATAAAAAGGAATATATGCTAATAATACGGGGATATGTCAACTAAACTAAATAGGAAATAAATTGCCTACTTAACTCACGTCAACACTCCTCAAGTTGGTGCATACACATCGCCAATCTGCCCAACTTTGTAACTAAGTTATGAAATACTCGTTCAGAAACAGCTTTTGTCAAGACATCTGCTAACTACTCTTCTGAAATACTTGTTCAAAAGGCATGCAAATACTACTGTTCTTAATCTTCTCTTTGATGAAGAAGCTATCAGCCTCAACATGTTTTGTCCAATCATGTTGAACTAGATTATGAGCAATATCAATTGCAGAGTTATTATCACAACTAACTAGACATCGTAAGCTTTATGTACATACAAAGATCTTCGAAAATGGACAAGTGTGCAATTTTCGGTGATTAAGTTGGTTCTTTGACGCTCATTCCATATTTTCAGTTTCAAATATCAGTTTTCTGGTTGGTAGAAAACCTAGGGTTTGAATCTTGGTGAATCAAGTTAATAAGTCTTCATCTCACCCAAAAAAAAAAAAAATATACAATAAGTCATTTCGGCTATGGAGATAGAGATTGGGAAACTACAAAACCTACTGACCTAGGTGACTTGGGGATGAAGAATATGATTAGTGTGAATATAGCTGTTTATGAACATGCATATGCTTCCAAAATTGTGGCTTATATGTTAGTGCTACTCTTATCACAATTCTACACCATGGGGACCATCCTAATAATTTTTTAACACAAGAGTTGTTGATGTGTCATGTCTTAAAACGGACATACTAATATAATGGTTTAGATGTTGCAAAATGTGCGTAAATGCACAATCTCTAAATGTAGCAGCTCATAATCCATCATATTACAGGCTATGGGTAAATGTTTATGGCTGAAAATTTCTTAGATCTTTGTTGGATGACCTTCCTATTTATTGCATTAATTTTGTTCTTTCTTTTTATCTACTTTTTTGTTTATTTATTTATTTTTGGTCAAATTCTTTCCATTTATTCTTGAAATGGGGAGGGAGGGAGGATGAAGAAGCGCACAAGAAAAAAAAAGAAAAAGAAAGGGTTGGGGACTTTCAGGAGGAAGGAGGAGATTGGGGGTGATGAATAGCAGAGAAGGAGTGAGGCAAGAAGATAAACGTTTGACAATTTTTTATTCATTAAAGTGTTATAATTGAAGCTGTGAAACATAAGAAAATTTAAGTGACTTGAGGTAGATAAACTGTTGGCAAAATATACATGGTATATAATGAACGTGATTGTAGCAAGAGAAAAGAGAATGTATTACTAACAGTCATAGATCCACCGTTGCCAGAATTTGAGCGGCGTCCCACTCGGGAATACAGAAGGGATATCTGCCAATACAAATATAGGGGATTCGCCCGTCGGGCCTTTAGTAATGGCCAATCGTGGGTAGCGCTGAAGTAAGTCCAAGGCAATATCTATTATTAGAAAAACAAAACAAAAAACAGGAATTGTGAAAGTTAAAGCTTGAATTTTGGCAAATAAAAAAGTTAAAAGCTTGAATAATAAATAAATAATGTGGGTTTTGGTTGGTTGAGAATTTTACCAAATTGTTTGGCATAGAAACAAAAGCAAACAAGTCCAGCGCCATAAGGGCCATTCTCTGGCATTAGGTCTTCGATCGGAGTGAGGGGATACAGATAATGAACGATATCCCATAAGTCATTTTTAGCAGCGAAGAGAATTGGTGTCAGACCGTGGGACTCTTCGACCATACCAAGTAGATTGAGATTCATGTTCCTTCCAACCATGCATTTAACCATTTTGAGACTTAATCTTGCAGCAAGATGAAGAGCTGTCCAACCAAAATCTTGTATCTCCAAGTCTTCAGCTGTCATCAAATCCACCAACTTTTCCACCATATTCTCATCTCCCAACTTGGTTGCAATGTGAAGAGCTGTCTCTCCTGTTGAAGATCTTGCTCTTATTGCATTGGGATTTCCTCTAAGAATGTTATTCGTTTCTTCCCAATCACCGATCTTAACAGCAGCAAAGAAACGACGGAGATCATTGTTCTCATCTGTCAAGTATATTATATATATGTTTGGACATGAATTATTCGCATCTATTATATATCAAAATAAGTCTAAACTAATATATGTTTGGCTGAATAAAAATAATTTGGAAATTAGAGGTTTATATGTATTCAGATCAAGTCTTTGCAAGGACGGAGCACATTAACATTTGACTACTCTTTGTTCTTTTTTTAACAGTATACCTGGGTTGTTTGATGAGTTTGCAGACTGAACAGATCTCCATAGCTGTGGCTTGAACGTTTGGGCCAAAATATCCCAAGCAATTTTGGATGAACTGATCTCCTTAATCACCGAAAACGCATCCGGCCCACACGAAATTTGGATTGCATGTAAAGCCGCGGCAGTCTTCTTCCTCCCGATGAACTGATCAGCTTCTTCTGGTACAGGAGGTTCAGCTGTAGCCTCCACTACGTCCCAGAGGTCTTGAGCCAGCAAGTAATTTTTAACCAACGCACTCCAATGCTCATAGTTATCTTTGCTAAGAACATCCACAACGATTGCACCCGCAGGAACCAGGCCTTCCACCATTCTTAGTCCTACCCAGGCTTGCTTTTTAATTTTTTTAATTTTTTTTTTAATTTTGAAAAGGACATTTGCATATTTGAGGTTGAGCACATCTCAAAGTACTGACATTTCTTATGTTTCTTATCCTTGTCCTTTTCCTTGTCTTAGCTGGCAAAACTTTTTTTTTATCTCGTAAGCTGGGCAAAAGTTGGCTATGCGAAAGGGATAGCCAACCAAGGCATCAGTCAGTGCGTGATAACCTGTAAGTCTCCCTCCACTTTTTAAACAAAAAATAATTGGGTACATGTTGAAAATAAACATGCTTTATTAATTAGATTCATGAGTTATGTATTTAGTTAATGTATAAGCATTTGGAAAGACTCTAGAAGTTAATTGGGTACATGTATTTAATACTAGGAAATAGTGGGGCTTTATTATCTTCAGTGGTTGTAATTGCTATACATGCTAAAGTCATGTAATCAGTTGGTTGCACTCAAGAAATATGAAATAAAGTATCTTCTCCCAAATATTGAGAGTTTTATGAGTGAGCGTCCATCACCTTCCAACAAACTGGCATCAGAGCCATAAGAAGAAGTTTAGAAGATGGCGAACAATTCGATGGCTCCATTTCAAGTTCTTCTGCTGACCAAAGATAATTCTCACAATTGGAGTGTTAGAATGAAGACTTTGATTGGTTGCTACGATGCTTGGGAGGTCGTAGAGAGAGGTATTGGCGAACATGGAGATTAAGCAAATTTGAATAATGCCTAGAGAGAAGCATTGAAGGAAACAAGGAAGAAAGACAAGAAGGCACTCACCCTCATCCATCAAGCCTTGGATGACAGCACATTTGAGAAGGTTGCAAATGCGACAACGGCAAAAAATGCATGGGAGATTTTGCAGAATTTTTATAGAGGAGTTGATAAAGTAAAGAAGGTGCGGCTCCAAACCCTTAGAGAGGAGTTTGAAAGCCTACATCAAAAGGAATCCGAATCAATTTCAGACTATATGTCAAGAGTTCAAGCCAATGTCAACCAATTGAGAAGAGATGGAGAAGAAATTAGTGACACCCGTGTAGTTGAGAAAATTCTTCGCTCATTAGATTCAAAGTTCGAGCATATTGTTGTTGCTATTGAAGAGTCTAAGGACCTGGAGACTATAACGGTTGATCAACTTTCTGGATCATTGAAAGCTCATGAGGAAAGATTGAAGAAGAAAACTCAAGAACCAGTTGTGGAGAAAGTCTTACAAACAAAGCTTACTTTACATGATGAAGAAAGCTCAAGAAGTGGAACAAGTCGTGGTCGTGGAAGAGGGAGAGGTGGCAGAGGAATAACAGGTGGAAAAGGAGGAAGAAGTGGCAGATGTGATTTCAAGTCAAGTCACAATGAAGGAAAAGAACAAAATTCGTATTCATCAAGAGGATGTGGAAGATGGAGCAATACAAATCAGCAAGGAAATTTTAGGTATGATAAATCACAAATCCAATGTTATTCCTGTACAGGCTATGGGCATAAAGCTTTTGAAGGCAGAGGTGGTGGTGGAAATGTCCGAGGGAAGTCCAATTATAGAGAAGCAGACAAAGAAGCCACTTTGTTGTTGGCCTACAAATGTGAAGAAAAAACTAGAAAGAATGGAGAGTTATGGTATTTGGACACTGGAGCAAGCAACCATATGTGCGGAAATAAAGATTTATTCGTTGACCTTGATGAAAGTTGGGTGGCAAGATCACTTTTGGAGATGATTCAAAGATTTCAGTTCAAGGCAAAGGTAAAATATTAATTTGTTTGAAGGATGGCAGCCATGAATTTATTTCAAATGTTTATTATGTGCCTACTATGAAGAGTAATATTTTGAGTTTGGGCCCATTGCTGGAGAAAGGATACAATATGCAGTTGATTGATTGTAGTCTCTCAATTAGAGATGAACAAAACAGGTTAATTGCTAAACTTCCAATGACAAAGAATAGGATGTTTTTGCTGAATATTCAAAGTGAAGCTGCAAAGTGTCTAAAGGCTTGTTTCAAAGATCCTTCTTGGCTCTGGCACTTGAGATTTGGGCATGTGAATTTTAGTGATTTGATTTTGTTATGCAAGAAAGAAATGGTGAAGGGCTTGCCATCCATCAATTCTCCATATCAACTATGTGAAGGGTGTCTACGTGGGAAGCAATCTAGAAGAAGCTTTCCTAGAGAAGCAAGTACAAGAGCAAGAGAGCCATTGGAGCTCATTCATGCAGATGTGTGTGGCCCTATAAAACCAAGTTCGTTTGGTAAGAATAATTACTTTCTTCTCTTTATTGATGATTATAGTAGAAAAACTTGGGTGTATTTTCTAAAAGAAAAATCTGAGGTGTTTGGTTCATTCAAAAAGTTCAAAGTTTATGTTGAAAATGTTAGTGGCTACAAGATCAAGGCTTTGAGGTCCGATAGAGGAGGTGAATTTACATCAAAAGAATTTCAAAATTTTTGTGAAGACCATGGGATCCGTCGTCACTTGACAATCCCTTACTCCCCGCAGCAAAATGGAGTGGTGGAGAGAAAAAATATATCAATTCTCAATATGGCTCGAAGCATGATGAAGAGCAAAAATATGCCAAAAGATGAAGCTGTTGAGTGTGCTATTTATTTGTCCAATCAGTTTCCAACTAGAAGTCTTTGGAACAAAACACCTCAAGAAGCATGGAGTGGAAGAAAGCCCAGTGTGTTTCATTTAAGAGTTTTTGGGAGCATTGCCTACACACATGTGCCAAATAAGAATCGTTCCAAGCTAGATGACAAAAGTGAGAAATTCATTTTTGTTGGCTATGATTCTTCCTCCAAATGGTACAAGCTTTATAATCCAGAGAAGGAGAAAATTATTATTAGCAGGGATGTTCATTTTGATGAAGAAGGCATATGGAATTGGGAGGCTCTAGAGAAAGATTATAACTTTTTTCCTCTCTTGGAAGAAGAAGACAATGTTGAGCAAATATTTGAAGAGCAGCAACAAACTCCACCTCCATCACCACCATCAGTTCATAGAGATTTCTCATCCCCATCATCCTCATCAAGTGAAAGCTCAAATGAAAAAAACACCACACTTCAGAGACCTAAGTGAAATTTATGATGTCACAAGTAATCAAAATGATTTGACCTTGTTTTGCTTATTTGCTGATTGTGAACCAATAGGCTTTGAAGATGCAGTGCATGACTCGAGATGGAGAAAAGCAATGGATGAAGAGATAGGTGCAATCAAGAAGACAACACATGGGAGCTTGCTGTCTTGCCTAAAAGCCAAAAAACAATTAGAGTAAAATGGGTTTACAAGGCTAAGAAGAATGCTAAAGGAGAAGTTGAAAGGTATAAGGCAAGATTGGTTGCCAAGGGATACAACCAAAGGGCTGGAATTGACTATGGAGAGGTGTTTGCTCCAATTGCGCGATTGGAGACCGTAAGACTGTTTTATCCAGCATCTAATGAATTGAAGCCTGTGGGTTATAGTGACTGTGATTGGGCTGGAGATAAAGATGACAGAAAGAGCACTACATGATTTGTTTTTTACTTGGGAGATGCTGCTTTCACATGGCCCTCAAAGAAGCAACACATTGTGACTCTTTCAATTTGTGAAGCTGAATATGTTGCTGCAACATCTTGTGTTCTCATGCCATATGGCTTAGAAACTTGTTGAGTGAATTGAATCTACCACAAAAGAAAGCTACTGAAATTTATGTTGATAACAAGTCTGCATTGGCCTTAGCCAAAAAATTCAGTTTTTCATGACAGAAGCAAGCATATAGATACAAGATATCACTACATAAGAGAGTGCTTAAGCAAGAAGGAGATAGAGCTGAAGTATGTGAATTCTGAAGACCAAATTGCAGATATTTTCACCAAACCTTTGAAGTTGGAGACATTCAAAAGATTGCGAGGATCACTTGGAGTTTGTTTCAAACCAGAAAATCATGTTTAAGGGGGAATGTTGAAAATAAACATGCATTATTAATTAGATTCATGAGTTATGTATTTAGTTAATGTATAAGCATTTGGAAAGACTCTAGAAGTTGATTGGGTGCATGTATTTAGACTAGGAAGTAGTGGGGCTTTATTACCTTCAGTGGTTGTAATTGCTATATATGCTATAAAGTCATGTAATCGGTTGGTTGCACCCAAGAAATATGAAATAAAGTATCTTCTCCCAAATATTGAGAGTTTTATGAGTGAGGGTCCATCACCTTCCAACAGTACACACTAGAATTTGAGCGATTCCACCCTTGCCTCCAGCCAGGGCAGGACAGGGCTCAAGCCTAGGCAAGCGCTTCCAGAGGGCCAAGCTTGTCCGGCCAAGTTGTGGGTCCCACGTAACTGGGCTAGCTCGCAGGCCAAACCTGCCCGACCTCGAGCCCATAGGCAGCTGGCGCCAGCTCCCGGGTTTTAAAAAAATTTACTGTTGGCGCGTGCGTGACTTCATGGTTGACGCCAGCCTAATATCCGCGCCTGGGTTTAAAAAACTTTTACCGTTTGCTGGTGCAAAAATTTGAATTTCCGTGCGCTGACGTAAAGCTATCATCAGCCCTAAATATGAATAACAAAATTTGAATTTCTGTGGGGCTAACGCATACATTCCACTACAATATGAATAACAAAATAAGTAAAGAGAATAAAATTGTGGGAAATGAATGAAAGAAACGAGTGTAGAAACATTTGACAAAAAAATAAAAAATAAAAAAATAAAAAGAAGAGGGAAAAGTTGTGAATAAGTAGAGTATTTAAATACTTTAAAAGGTTAAAAGAAACAAAAATAATAATTACGGCTAGGAGACGTCAACGCGCCTTTAATATCAATCTTTGGATTGCAATTGCATAAGATATTCCCCTTCTCACACCCACACGTGATACTTTCTCGTATTTGGGCAACACATGTGTTGGGCTCACAAGAAAAGTTTGGCCTAGGCTACAAAGTGGCTTGGGATGATTGCTAAAGGACTAAATATAGCCCTCAAAAATTTGACCAATTTTTTTTGACCCATGACTGAAGATGAATTTTACATGTTTTTGAATGCTATATATGATTTATGGCCATGGCCGAAGATGGCCTTACAAAAATATTATAATTCCTCTCCCAAAAATGATTAATTGGCTCCGTCATATCCTAAAAATATGCGGGACCATGTCGCATAGGATTGAAAATTGGAACCACACAACACAATGCTTGCTTTAACTTTTACATGTAACTTTGATCTCAACTATAATACTAGAATATCCAACAACAATAAAACTATATAGAAAATAAGATTAAATTAAATTATTCAAATGTAGAATAAATGATGTGTGTAACATTAGAGCATCTTGAATGGGGGTGTGAAGCCAAGTGTATGCTATATATACACATTTTATCTTCGGAATTATCTCCAATAGAAAGATGTAAATGGTTGTAAAAATACATCACAACCATTGAGATGTAAAATTAGATATACATGTGCATCTTTTTTTTTACATCCTTTGCAGGCGGGACCCACAGGAGAGAAAGGTAAAGAGAAGTATTGGAATTCAAAATGAAAGGCCCAGATTTCATGCAATTTGCGTTGCACTTCCAATGGTATGAAATATTATAAAAAATACCTTAAAATGTTTAGTAGATATTTTTATATTAGTTTTTAGGTAAAATCATATGTTTTCTAAATTTAAATTTTTTTAGGTTCATTTATTTAGAAAAATAAAATAAATCTAACACACACAAAATTAATTTTAAAAAGATAAAGCACTTAAAAAAAAAAAACCACAATAATGAATTATCACAAACAAATCGAATATGCATCTTTGGATTACATCGTTTTTCATCGGAGCAAAAAACTTATTTACATCCCTTGAAGATAAGGAATGTACTGTGGATGCTCATAGTGTAGATGTCCTTGGCCAAGTGGTTGTACGTCACTAGTAAACCAAAAACCTCACAGCACATTAACAACATTTTTTCCCCTATTTTGAGTGCCCCATTTTGGTAACCATATCCATGACGATGTACCGTTCGATATGAAAATTGTCCAAACTCGGACTGACCCGCTGGATACTTCATTTTGCCACCACCATTGCCCTCGTCTTCCTCCTTTTTCTTCTCATCTCCACCGCCACCGCCACCGCCACCGCCACCTCCACCGCCGTCATTGTCATTGTTTTCATCGTTGTCATTGCCTCCATTTTTCTTCTTTGGTGGCACAATTTCCACATGCTTCTTGAGCTTCACCCTCAATTCTGAAACCAATTCCACCACGTCCATTGAACCCCTCACTGTCAACAAACCCTTCTCCATATAAGCGCTTACCGACTTGAACCCTGTCCACGTTACCCATGTCAAATAATTAAAAACAAATTCATCATCGTAAAAACGACGCCGTCGCATAACGAGTGGTGGAATTTATAACCTCACCTGGGGTACTTGATGCAATCTTCATAGCCCGCTTCTTGCATTTTTGGCATTGAAAGTCCACCTTCATAACCGCCGTCGTCAACGGAGCCTACACAAACCAATGACCCCTTTAATTAATAAAAGCGATTAAATTTTTTGAAACATGAAAGAAATTATATTTTTGAGGCAGGTGCGTAGAAAAAGACAGGGGCACGTTAGGAACCAATGCGCACTACACACACCTCTTTGGCTTTTTCGTCGTTGTCTGTTTTCTCAGGCTGCTTTTTCTTGGTGTCGTTCGCGTCGTCTTTGTTGACTTTGTTGTCCTTTTCGGGCTGGGGAGAGACGAGGTCGACCTTATTCTTGGTCTTGGTGGCCAGCTCGTCTCTCAGCTTTGTGGGGTCCACTTTTCCGACCACCGTCAGCTTGTTCGCTTGGCCCTCAGATTTCACCGACTCAGCGCCTGTGTTGCATATATAATACACACAACTTAAAAACCATCCCAGAAATTAAACCCAAAAAAATTTGAATCTAGATGCGTATGAGATTCAACCCATAAAGACTAAAGTAGAAAGAAACAGAGCATAATCTGAATCAAATTCCTTTGGAATATTACTTTTTCCATGCACCAAAATAAAGAAAATAAAAAGAAGACAATTTCATGAGGAGTAAAGGGAGATCAGAATCTCTGAACACAAAATCGAAGGAAATCTGATAAACTGGGGTTGAATGATTTTACCTTGAAAAGATTTGACCCATTTGACAATCTTAGAGGCGATCGCCTTCTTCTTCTCACCCCCGTCGTTGTTCTTGTTCTTGTTCTCGACGCCATTGTTGTTGTTCTTCTGCATGAAACCCAAAAACAAACACCAAAACCCATTTCTCAAACACAAACCCATCGAGCAAACGCAAGCATATAGAGAGAAAATAAGGGCTAAACCAAAAGATAGAGAATCAGAGGCGGATGAATTGGGTCTCACCGACCTTGGCCATTGTGAGTTTTTTGGCGGATGTATGTGTAATTTATGAGTGGAGAGTAGGAAACGTGGTGAGGGTACGAGTGAGTTTCAGGGTCAGTTGTTGTTTGTGACGCCGGAGGTAGGTCGGTTTATGCCTTCTATGATGGTGATGAGGGCGGGTGTGTGTGATTTTATATGCGTGGAGGTTTAGGCATTTGCACTTACGCATGTGAAGTGATGTGCGTGTGTGGGTTGCGCCGGTGGCACTGGTACGCGTAGATGAACGTTTTGGACATGGGAGAGACTGAGAAACTTCCTTGTAATTTTGGTGGAAGGTGGGCTCTGCTGATTCAAAAGCTGAGAACCCGCTTTTTTATAGAAAAATATTAGGGAAAGCCGGCACTTGGCCAGGGCGACCAGGGCATGGGCCCGGGGGGGCAAAAAAAAAAAAAAAAAAACGGTTAAGTCATATATATAATATATTTATACAACCAAAAAAATAAAAGTCCTCATAAAAAATTAAAAATAACTAAAAGAACCAGGCGTGCATCCTTCCTCTCCAAAAACGCGTGCTCATAGCCCACGTATCCAGCAAATATGTTGTTTTTACATAGCAGCCAAGAATTGGTTCTGCATGACTCCCAGAGTTCACTTACGATTCTATCATTCTTTATTAGTCCAGATGAGTGTTTGCACCTAATCAACGAAACACATCCGACATTAGAGGACTGGTACATAGGCAGACATACTTGCTGCTGAAGGAAAACACTCCAAGATGCTCGGGCAGCCTTTAAAATATGGATGACATCACCATCTTCCTATCAAAGGAACACCTCCTTCTGAAGCGGGAGCCACCGTCGATGCTCTCAACTACAGAATTTAGAACTATGGACACATGTCACCATCACCACAACTTGCACAAAGTCCTATATCGAAATTTTGTGCATCTCATATCGAAATTTTGTACAAACTCTCACTTTTACTTCTCTATAAAAAGAGGAATAGTATCCAGGTAAATAGGGTAACTACTTTTTACCTTTACTATTACTGTGCCAAAATTACCACGCATTCCACACTTTCTGACTTAAGCATCGAAGAGTCTTCGGTAGGTACCACACTGGTGCTTGAAGCTTGGCGATTGCTTCTTCCTTATTTTCTTATACAGGATCTCTCCTTGCCAAAGGTCCACAACCTTCTTATCCTGCTGAAGATTAGACACTTCTTTCACCTAAGTTGACCCCCGATTTTGGGCATCAACAATGAGAATAAATTATGAACTGTACAGTAAGAATACTTGAGCAATCAAGTACTCACTTGAAGAAGTTATAAGATAAGAAATTCGAGTATGTTGCAATTTGTTTGTTTATTTACCATAATTTATTTACCATAATTTGGTGGCTGTATTAGCAATGTTAATGAAGTCGAACAACCCACGCCAAGAGACAAAGAGAAATAGAATATCGTGTATGTGTTAAAATATCAACTCCAGCCCACCAACACATTTTTTAATTAGCCCAAGGAAAATAAAACCCGGCCCATGGAAATTTGTTAACACTTGAATTAGGAAATATAGTAAAATCTTGAAACGAGGAGAACAGATTCCACCGACTATGCAAAGCCCGCAAGCTAAAGGTGTTGGAAAATATGAATGCTAAATTGTTATAAAATAAATAAATAAACACTACAAATAAAATAGATTTTTACAATAATAAAATGAAATTAAAAGAATTTTAATTGAGTCGAGGCAAGTGTTGGACACTCTGACCTTAAGACGAATTACGCCCCATACTAGTGTTTATGGTTCATTAGCGTTCGTCTTCCAGGATACAACGACTCCCCTCTTATGAAAGAAGCACTGCAATTCACAAGGAACTTTGAATTAAAATTATGCAGGAACCTCTCTTTATGAAAACTCTAATGCTCTCTATACATGAAAGTATGTATGTTGAGAATTGATTGAATGAATAAAACTGCAGGAGGATTGCTCTATTTATAGATGATGAAATACCCTTTCCAAAAAGGTATCCCAATCTGAAAAGGCAAATAATGCATCCCTTGGTCTGAAGAGTTGTCACCCCAAACAATGCATCCCTTGGTTTGAAGAGTTGTCACCCCCCAATTGAAGATGTCTTTAACCCAAGGGTCATGTCTTTAACCCAATAAATTTTATTAATTTTCATTTAAATAGAAAAATTAATATTAGTTCATATTAAATTTCCAACAAAAGGTTGCATGCATAATAGTCTAGAAAAGTCTTCACAAGTATCTTAGATAATTATTGTAAGAAATATCTAGAAGAAGAAAGCCAAAGTCTGTGGAGTGGCAAAGCAAGTCGGAAATATTGAAGCTTGGAGAATTGTCTGGAGTATTCACACACTTGTGGCTAGGAATTATGGAAAAGCCAAAGTCAATGGAGAGATTGGTGAGAAAGTCGGCTAAAGATGCCTATAAATTGAAGATGTGTTGGCCCTTTTTTCCGTCCGCTGTTCTTTTTCGCCGCCCGCGAGGTCAGTTCTGCTATGAGGAATGGAGAGGATTGTTGGATCAACACCAATGTTCTGATCGGATGGTGTCTCTTAGCTTACAGAGAGGACTCCTTCAATTTCTGAACAAAATTGAAAGTTGAATCAGTTTTACAAAAGCGAGGAGGCCTGATCGAAGCCCTATCAGTGAACTTTTCTCAATTCTGATTCGTGGTGTTGCGTAGGCATGCCACTATTGGGTATATGACTAGCCCAATAGATCTGGTATCGATGCTTTGTGAATGGTTCATTCTTATGGAACTCGCGCGTCTTTTTCTGGACTTCTTCTCAAGCCATTGTGCGTCATGGGGGTACTGGCCTGGGTTGATTCTTTTCTATGCCTCAATTAAGAGGACTTCGACATTCTTTCCTTCACGAGTGTCAACCTGACAAGTATGAGCGGTACCTAAACAAGTGAGATAGAGAGAGACCAAGTTCGTGGTTAGTAAGACCCTATCTGGGTTTTATCAACCGGGTTCAATATTCTTATCGTTCTCGGGCTAGATTAATAGTTAATTCAGGCCCAGTGGTGTAGCTCGGGCCCAACTCAACTTCCTATCCCTATTATTTTTACTATCTCATTTGGGCCTCTACTTCCTTTCGGGCTCGAACGTTGGTTCTTTTGGACTTTTATAAAGGGAGGAAGGCGGGAATGAGATTTTATGTATTAGAATAGTTTATAATTTATTTTAAGATAATTAAGTGAACTTATTTAAGATGATTTTTCTACGACTTATATTTAATCCGAACGTAAACTAAATAACAAAACCTTCTTCAATTAATCGATCAATTATTTTACAATCCGAATTACAGAGCAGGGAAAGAGAGACTGGAGATTTCTCCATCCAATTAAACGATTACATGAATTGAAACATATTTCTTTTGGAAGAAAATCATACCATGGATATGGCAGAGCTACGAGAGATAAACGCAGGAGTTGTCGACTAGTTATCTAAAGAGAGTAGGCACATTTTTATTTTGAGAGTTTTCAAGTGTTTTTTGAGACGTTGCATCTGGTTTTGGAGAGAGAGTCCCCTTCTTTTGAATTAGACTTTCTTTATTTATAGAGGAGGAAGGAGCCCGTAATGAGGGAAACTATGACAAGAAGGGCTTGTGGTTCAAGGTCAGTTGTTGGTTTGTCGGTCTTAACTGGTTCATAGAGGGAATGATGGAAGGCTTCTGTTAAGAACCTTCAGTTTTCTTTGTTAAGCTTTCTTGATCTAAACCCTTTGTACTTGAAGACCTGGCTAGCAATTTGATCCTTCTCTGATTTTGGAGGCTTCAGTACTGCTTGTTTTCTTGCTGGGAGAGAAGGAGGTCAAGTCGTCATTAAATGTGATAATCCCCATTAGCATCCCACATGGGCCTAGAAAACACATTTACCGATTTTTTAACCTGTAGCGCGAAACAAGAGTTTGATTTTTACAATTTGGGCCTTCTTATTGATTTATTCAAAAAGGCCCGTTAGGAAGAGGATGACCTTTATAGGAAAAAAAAAATGTTAATGGGCCTGGCTTTATTTTAAAATATTCTTTTAACCATTTAGACCATTTTTGGTCTATTTACCAAAACTGGGTACAAACAAGATGTACTTCATAGTGTGAACGAGTCAAGCAGAAGAGTGAGTAATAAGTTATAGAACTAAGTCCTTATGAGGAGTGTGAGTGTTCTAGAGTTTGTCTCTAGAAGTGAAAAAGAGTGCTTGTAAGAGGTGGTCTTTCCTTTGAGAGTTGTCTCGTTGTGATATTTTGTGAGTTTAATACAAGTGATTTGTTTACTTGTTTTGTCTCCGACAATTATATATTAGAAGTTGTGTACTCTAGTTTTCTCAATAATTGGTATCAGAGCGGGACGATCAGGGACTGATTCTACTAGAGCTTCCTTGAGTCTTGAGGAGTTTATCTCTATAAGTTTGCATCTTTAGATCAAGCTTGTTTGGTACTGCCGAAATTTGGTCGACATGATGGGTTATCTTCACATAGTTGGCGGAATCAAGAAGCTCAACAACACAAATTACAACACGTGGGCGACATGTATGGAGTCTTATATACAAGGTCAAGATCTTTGGGATGTCACTACTACAAAAAGTGAAAAAGACGACCAGAAAACAACGACGGTCTAAGTGAAAACCGTCGTGGTTTTTAAAAATACGACGGTTCTAAAAACACCGTCGTGTAATACCACCTTAGACAACTAAAAATGGAGATTCAAATGGCTGTTCAAAAACAACGACGTACCTAATTAAACAACCGACGTCTATTTGAAACAGATTTCCGCAGAGTAAAATCAAAGCCAACAAAGAACGGCAGAAGTTATGAATCGACCGACGTAGAAAGTAAAGACGACGATTTCAATAAAAGCCGCCGTTTTTACTCATAAAATAACACGACGAGGTTTTCGTATAAGACGCCGTATAATTACAAACAAATCCACGGCTTTAAAATACAAAATATCGCCGTATTAAATTAATTTACAACGACGGAAAATATAAATATATCGACGTCATTCTCGTATAGTTCTACGACGTTATCTTTAAATCGTACTATAAAATTTAACGTCGTATTTATTCATTTTATACGTCGTACATTTAATTTAAACCGTCGTCTTAATAAGAATTTTTGTTAACAATTTTTTTCTTTGATTTTCTTATCCTACGTCGGTAGATCTACTTAATGACAAGAATTGAAATAACCACGACGGTTTATATAGAAAACCGCCGACATAACCAGATTTTTCTGAGATCCCAAGGGTTACGAAATCTTACCAGATGGAACTCTGTTCCACATCATAATCTTAACAGATGACACAGATTTGCAATCAGAGAGACAATTTTTTGGAAGTTGATGATGTGTGTGCTTTTGTGTATCTACAAATATTATACCTAACGTCGTTGCAAATTTGCAATCAGAGAGACAATTTTCAACGACGGTTATATTATACCTAACGACGTTTAAAAAACAAATCAACGTCGCTCAACAAATATATTACGTCGTTTTAGTCTTACTTAAGACGACGAAAAACGTCAACAGTAATTCAAAAACAGTCGTTGTTTTTATACTCTTATTTTTTTTAAATCTGTCATCCAAAAAAGAAAATTTACATATTCCAGAACATTAATTTCCTTCATTTTAAATTTCTTTGATTTTCAGATTTCTTCATTCCAGCACATCTGATCTTCAGATTTCCCTGAGAAGCGAACTTTCCTTCGACAGCGAGTGGAGGCCAGGCTTGCATCTCTTTTGATGGAAAGCAAGGTGTATTCAGAAGCACTAAGTGTCCTATCAGGCTTGATCAAGGAAGTGAGAAGGCTAGTTGACAAGCTTCTTCTTGTGGACATAGATTTGATGCGAGTAAGCTCAATTTCTCTTTGAGAAAGACATCCAAATTATTGTCTTTGAGATGTGAGAGACAGTGTCTCTGAGAGAGGAAGAACTTGGAACCCTAAATGTAAACCGAAAATGAATGAAAGCGACAAATTTATAGAATAAATTTTTAAAACCAACGGCGGTCCTTACAAAAAAACCGCCGTTTAAATTGTAAAATCAACGTCGGTATGACCGACGTATATTACAGAAATCCACGTCGGTAAATTAATAAAAACGACGTGTTAAATAATCTACCATGACGCGAGTTATTACTTATGTACTTTAATTTTTGAGTTTACTACGACGGTACCTACAACACTACTGTCGTATTTATTTACCACGTCCGAAGTTAAATTTACCGTCGTATTTTTTAATTTATACGTCGTAGTTATATGTAACCGCCGTATTATTTTTTTGAAATGGTTTTATATGTAAGCAACTTTTCGTCTACCTGACTTACACATGCACTGTTTCCAAACCCGATTAAAAATTTCAATCTCCCAGAGAAAACTTTTCGTCTTTTTTCCTTGTCAGAGCACTGTCAGAGTATCTCATCGTCTTCCTCTCGTCTTCTTCGTCGTCTCTGAACTTAAAGATCGATCGTCTTCCTCTTGCTTTCGTTGCACGCAATAGGTAAGCTTTCATTTTCACTATTTTGGTTACTGTTTTGCATGCTCATACGTTTTTTGTTTGAAAAATCTTTTTACCTTTTTTCTGGCCAAAATCATTTTACTTCTTTCCAAGTTTGATAAAATATACAGACAAAGAGGGAAAGTTTCCAACTTTGAAGACAACTACCTCAACTAAATAAGGCGACGGTAGCTTCTTATTTACGTGGTTAAATATGTAGACCACGACGGTTCGTCAGTCGTTCTAGCGTCGTCTGAAAATTGACAAAGTTGTTTTTAAAATTATAGTCTTTTTTTTATTTGCTTGTTTAATTGCAGGTTTGATTTCTCTGAACAATGGTTTTTGTTTTTCCCTAATTTGATAAAATATAAAGAAAAAGAAAGTAGGGTTGGTATCTAATATAGACGACAGTATATCTTATTGTTTTACGTCGTGTGAATGTTAATACCACGACGTGGTATTTTAGGGTTTTGGATCTGCAATCAAACATTCACAGAGAAAGAAAGAAGGGTTTTGGATCCTTATATAGACGACGGTGTATTACTATTGACGTCGTGTGAACATAAATACCACGACGTTATATAAATAATGGTTTTAAACATTTATTACGTCTGAGATTATTTCATTGCGTCGTTTAAAATCATATCATACGTCGTATTTTATTAATAACCGTCGTTTGTGTTCTTAATCTTTTCCTGAAATATTTTCACTTGCAGTTTTGTCTGTTAAAATGGTTTCTCAACACCAAAGTAAGGATTCTGGCTCCAAGAAAAATGAAGGTAAGGAGCTTGGAATGGTAGCTCCTCAAGACAAGTCTTCGAAGAAGATGAAGTCTTCGAAGAAGATGAAGTTTGCTTCATCATCTGCTGAGACAGAACCAACCAACCAGACAACAATCTCTGATGATTCAAAGACTGGTCGAGGTATGAGCACAATGCCTCGTGTTGTGAAGAGAAAACTTCAGAAACTGAGGCCAATTGTTGAGTACAATAAAAGGGGGAAAGGTATTGGCCAAGCACATAGTGAGATGCAGTCGTACATTGGTGTTTTGGCACGCTCCAGAGTTCCACTTGTGGACAAGAAATGGTCTCAAATCCCCAAGGATATAAAGGAGCAGATTTGGGAAGCAGTTGACATGGCTTTTGTGGTAGGTCAAAGGGGCAAGAACTCTGTGTTAACTTCTGCTGCCAAGAAATGGAAGGATTTCAAGTCTACACTAACGAGGCATTATATCCTTCCATACACCAA